>NW_026539187.1:417100-488790 GCF_027791375.1 Indicator indicator
GAGCTGGCTTCCCTCTGCCAAAGCTGCAGCCTCCCTCGCAGGTCTGCAGGCAGAGAGGGGAATTAATCTCCCTTGTGAGTGTCCACATCCACAGGGCAAAGACAAAAGGGATGTATCAAGAAAAGTGTGGCCAGCAGGGCTGGGGAAGTTCTTCTACCTCTCTGCTCTGCCCTGCTGAGACTTACACACCTGGAATGCTGTGTCCAGTTCTGGGCTCCCCAGGTCAGGAGAGACAGAGACCTGCTGGAGAGAGTCCAACAGAGAGCCATGAGGATGATTTGGGGACTTGAGCATCTCCCCTGTGGGGAGAGGTTGAGAGCCCTGGGGCTGTTTAGTGTGGAGAAGAGAAGGCTGAGAGGGATCTGATCAATGTCTATCAATAGCTGAGGGCTGGGGGTCAAGTGGAGGGGGCCAGGCTCTTTTGGGTGGTGCACAGTGATAAGCCAAGGAACAACAGGGACAAGCTTGAACATAGAAGATTTCAGCCAAACATGAGGAGAAACTTCTTTACAGTGAGGGTGACAGAGCCCTGGAACAGGCTGCCCAGGGGGGTTGTGGAGTCTCCTTCTCTGGAGCCTTTCCAAGCCCACCTGGATGCATTCCTGTGCAGGCTGCCCTGGATGACCCTGCTCTGGCAGAGGGGTTGGACTGGGTGATTTCTTGAGGTCCCTTCCAGCCTCTGATATACTGTGGTACTGTGATAATGTGAAAAGTGCCTCAGAGCCTCTGTCATTCTCATCTCTCCACTCAGCAGAGTCAGGACAAGGAAAGCTCCACTGACAGGATAATGAGCAAGAAGAAGGAGCAGCCACGCCTGAGGGGAGCACTTCAAACAGCACTCAGCTTCCACCAGGCAAGAACTCTTCTCCAGCACACCAACTGCCCTACAGCGCTGTGAGAAGCTGCTTGACAATGAGAAATTAAGTAATAAAAGCTCTGATTTAACTCATCAGGGTTTCCATTACGGCTCCAGCTCCATGCAGTCCCCAGCGGGTGCTGTGTTTTATTTATGCCTGCATTGAAGCCACCTTTGGAGAGCACTGCTGCAGGGCCAGGGAGGGGATTCTCCCCCTCTGCTCCACTCTGCTCAGACCCCACTTGGAGCTCTGGGTCCAGTTCTGGAGCCTCTCTTCCAGGAAGGATCTAGAGGTGCTGGAAGGTGTCCAGAGAAGGGCCATGAGGATGAGCAGAGGGCTGGAGCTGCTCTGCTCTGGAGACAGCCTGAGAGAGTTGGGGTTGTGCAGGCTGGAGAGGAGAAGGCTCCCAGGAGACCTTCTTGTGGCCTTCCAGGATCTGAAGGGGCTACAAGAAAGCTGGGGAGGGACTTTTGAGGGTGTCAGGGAGTGATAGGAGTGGGGGGGATGGAGCAAAACTAGAAGTGGGGAGATTGAGATTGGATGTTAGGAAGAAGTTGTTCCCCATGAGGGTGGTGAGAGCCTGGCAGAGGTTGCCCAGGGAGGTGGTGGAAGCCTCATCCCTGGAGGTTTTTGCAGCCAGGCTGTGAGCAACCTGCTGTAGTGTGAGGTGTCCCTGGCCATGGCAGGGGGGTTGGCACTGGCTGAGCCTTGAGGTCCCTTCCAATCCTGATAATTCTCTGATTCTCAGGTTGCGTTGCCTCCTCCTGCAGCAGAAGGCAGGCGAGTGGTGGAGGAGGGGAGGATAACTGCTGCCACATCAAGGCCCTTGCTCTCCAGAACTGGTACAAAGAGAGCATCATTTGGCTTCATTTTTAATGACCCAAATGCAAGCCTAAAGCTACTGCTGCTCGAGAGGGCTGGCAGAGCTCCTCCGTTCCCCTCTCATTAGCGTGCATGGCTCAGCTCCAGGGGAAGGAACTCAATTCAACTCCTGCCCCTGAACCACAGTCACTGCACCCCACCCCCCATGCTTGCCAGGGGAGATTCACAGAAAGGGTAGGCTTGGAAGGGACCTCAAAGCTCATCCAGTTCCAACTCCCCTGCCATGGGCAGGGACAACCATCCCAGGTTGCTCAAGGTCTCATCCAGCCTGGCCTTGAACACCTCCAGGGAGGAGGCAGCCACAGCCTCCTGTGGCACTGGGCAACCTGTGCCAGTGTCTCAGCAACCTCACTGAGAATTTCTTCCTCATCTTCAGTCTCAATCTGCCCTCCTCAAGCTTCAATCCATTCCCTCTCCTCCTGGCACTCCCAGCCCTAGTCTAAAGTCCCTCCCCAGCTCTCCTGGAGCCCCTTCAGGTACTGGAAGGCTGCTCTAAGGTCTCCCTGCAGCCTTCTCTTCTCCAGGCTGCACAGCCCCAACTCTCTCAGCCTTTTCCCACAGGGGAGGTTCTCCAGCCCTCTGATCATCTTGGTGGCCTCCTCTGGACCCTCTCCAGCAGCTCTAGGTCCTTCCTGTGCTGTGGCCTCCAGAACTGGAGGCAGTTCTGCAGGTGGGGACTGAGAGGAGCAAAGCAGAGGGGCAGAACTCCCTCCCTGGTTCTGCTGCTCTCATGCTGAAGAGCACAGAGCTGCCCTTGCTGCTGCCAGTCCCCTGAAACTGTGCAGGTTGTGAGCAGCTCACCCAGAAGCATTCCTCCCAGACCAGCCAAGTGAGTTCAGCAGCACAGGGAAGCCTTGAGCTGAGCTCCTGCAGCTCCAGGTCCCTCTTATGCTGGGGGGTTACCAGAACTGGATGCAGTGCTGCAGGTGGGGTCTGAGCAGAGCAGAGCAGAGCAGAGCAGAGCAGAGCAGAGGTCAGCATCAATCACACTGAGCTGTGGATCCCAAGCTGGCAGGTGGCTTTGCAGCTCCCCCTTGCTCCTCAGCAGGGTTTTCTGTCACCTAAGCAGGGTGCTGGGAGCAAATCCCTACTTGCAAAGACCTCCTCAACATCTTGGCTTTCCCAGAGGGTCTGAGGTGTTACTGCCTCACCTGCTGTCACAGTTCCTGTCAAAACACATCAGAGGAGGTGGGCTGAGGTCAGTTGGGTGAGGTTCAACAAAGCCAAGCACCAGGACGTGCACTTGGGGCAGCATGCAGAGCTACAGCCCTGGGGCAAATGTGCTGGAAAGCTTCCTGGAGGAAAAGGACCTGGGGGTGCTGGTTGGCAGCAGGCTGAAGATGAGCCAGCAGTGTGCTCAGGCAGCCAAGAAGACCACCAGCAGCCTGGCCTGGATCAGCCATGGTGTGGGCAGCAGGAGCAGGGAGGTGACTGTGCTACTCTGCTTGGCACTGGTGAGGCTGTGACCTAAATAATGGCTTCAGTTTAGGGCCCTCACTGCAAGAACGACATTGAGGTCCAGAGAAGGGCAAGGAAGCTGGGGAAGGGTCTGGAGAAGAGGGCTGGGGAGGAGCAGCTGAGGGAGCTGGGGGTGTTTGGTGTGGAGAAGAGGAGGCTGAGGGGAGACCTCATTGCTCTCTACAGCTCCCTGAGAGGAGGCTGCAGCCAGGGGGGGGTTGGGTTCTTCTGCCTAGGAAAAAGCGATGGGGGGAGAGGAAATGGCTTGAAACTGTCCCAGGGGAGTTGTAGTTTAGAGAATAGGAATCAGAGAATCAGAGAATCATAGAATCAGTCAGGGTTGGAAGGGACCACAAGGATCATCCAGTTCCAACCCCCCTGCCATGGGCAGGGACACCTCCCACTAGAGCAGGCTGGCCAGAGCCTAGGAACAATTTCCTTGCTGCCAGAGTGGTCAGGGATTGGAACATGCTGCCCAGGGCAGTGGTGGAGTCACCATCCCTGGAGGTGTTCAAGAAGTCTGTGGCCATGGTGGGCTGGCACTGACAGTAGGACTTGATAAGCTTAGAGGTATTTTTCCAGCCAAAACAAAGTAAAGTTTCCAAACACTACAACAACAACAAACCCAAACACTTCAACAACAACAAACAAAAACTACAACAACAACAAACCCAAACCCTTCAACAACAACAAACAAAAACTACAACAACAACAAACCCAAACCTTTCAACAACAACAAACCCAAACAATTCAGCAACAAAAAACCCAAACACTACAACAACAACAAACCGAAACCCTATAACACCAAAACCAAACCTTCAACAACAACAAACACAAACCTTACAACAACAAAAAACCCAAACCCTACAACAACAAAAAACCCAAACCATACAACAACAAACACAAATCCTACAAAAACAACAAACACAAACCCTACGAAAACAACAAACCCAAACCCTTCAACAACAACAAACCCCAAACCCTACAGCAACAACAAACCAAAACCCTTCAACAACAACAAACCCAAACCCTACAACAACAACAAACACAAACCCTACAACAACAAACCCAAACCCTTCAACAACAACAAACCCAAACCCTACAACAACAAACCCAAACCCTATAACACCAAACCCAAACCCTTCAACAACACCAAACCCAAACCCTACAACAACAACAAACACAAAACTTACAACAACAAAAAACCCAAACACTACAACAACAACAAACCCAAACCCTACAACAACAACAAACCCAAAACTTTCAGCAACAACAAATGCAAACCCTACAACAAAAACAAACCCAAACCCTTCAGTAACAACAAACCCAAACCCTACAACAACAAACCCAAACCCTTCAACAACAAACAAAAACCCTTCAACAAAAAACCCAAACGCTACAACAAAATCAAACCCAAACACTTCAGTAACAACAAACCCAAACCCTTCAACAACAACGAACTCAAACCTTTCAACAACAACAAATCCAAACACTTCAGCAACAAAAAACCCAAACCCTACAACAACAACAAACCCAAACCCTACAACAACACCAAACCCAAACCCTTCAACAACAACAAATCCAAAACCTTCAACAACAACAATCACAAAACTTACAACAACAACAAACCCAAACCATACAACAACAACAAACCCAAACCCTACAACAACAAACCCAAACCCTTCAGCAACAACAAACCCAAAACCTACAACAACAACAAACCCAAACCCTACAACAACAAACCCAAACCCTACAACAGTAACAAACCCAAACCCTATAACAATAAACCCAAACCCTAAAACAACAACAAACCCAAACCCTTCAAAAACAACAAACCCAAACCCTACAACAACAAACCCAAACCCTACAACAACAAACCCAAATCCTTGAACAACAACAAACACAAACCCTACACCAGCAACAAACCCAAACCCTACAACAACAAACCCAAACCCTTCAGCAACAACAAACCCAAACCCTACAACAACAACAAACTCAAACCCTACAGCAACAACAAACCCAAGCCCGTCAACAACAACAAACCCAAACCCTACAGCAAACCCACACCCTACAACAAAAACAAACCCTTCACCTACAACAAGAACAAACCCAAACCCTTCAACAACAGCAAACCCAAACCCTACAACAACAACAAACCCAAACCCTTCAACAGAAACAAACCCAAACCCTACAACAACAAACCCAAACCCTTCAACAACAACAAACCCAAACCCTACAGCAACAACAAGAAACTAAAACCCTTCAGCAACAAACCCAAACCCTTGAACAACAACAAACCCAAACCCTACAACAACAACAAGAAACCCAAACCCTTCAGCAACAAACCCAAACCCTTGAACAACAACAAACCCAAACCCTTCAACAACAACAAACCCAAAACCTTCAACAACAACAAACACAAAACTTACAACAACAAACCCAAACCATACAACAACAACAAACACAAACACTACAACAACAACAAACCCAAGCCCTAAAACAACAACAAACCGAAACCCCACAACAAGAAACCTAAAACCTTCAACAAGAACAAACCCAAACCCTACAACAAAAACAAACCCGAACCCTACAACAATAACAAACACAAACCCTACAGCAACAACGAACCAAAACCCTTCAACAACAAAAAACCCAAAGCCTTCAACAACAAACCCAAAACCTTCAGCAACAACAAACCCAAACCCTACAACAAACCCAAAACCTACAAAAACAACAAACCCAAACCCTACAACACCAACAAACCCAAACCCTTCAGCAACAACAAACCCAAACCCTACAACAACAACAAACCCAAACCCTATAACACCAAACCCAAACCCTTGAACAACAACAAACCCAAACCCTACAACAACAACAAACCCAAACCCTACAACAACAACAAACCCAAACCCTACAACAACAACAAACCCAAACCCTACAACAACAAACCCAAACCCTACAACAACAACAAACCCAAACCATACAACAACAACAAGAAACCCAAACCCTACAACAACAAAAAACCCAAACCCTTCAGCAACAACAAACCCAAACCCTTCAGCAACAACAAACCCAAACCCTACAACAACAACAAACCCAAACCCTTGAACAACAACAAACCCAAACCCAACAACAACAAACCCAAACCCTACAACAACAACAAACCCAAACCCTACAACAACAACAAGAAACCCAAACCCTACAACAACAGCAAACCCAAACCCTTCAGCAACAACAAACCCAAACCCTACAACAACAACAAACCCAAACCCTACAACAACAACAAACCCAAACCCTTCAACAACAACAAACACAAACCCTTCAAGAACAACAAACCCAAACCCTAGAACAAAAACAAATCCAAATCCTTCAGCAACAACAACAAACCCTTCAGCAACAGAAACACACCTAAACCCTACAACAGCAACAAACCCAAACCCTACAACAAGAAACCTAAAACGTTCAACAACAACAAACCCAAACCCTACAACAATAACAAACCCAAACCATACAACAACAAACCCAAACACTACAACAACAACAAACCCAAACCCTACAACAACAACAAACCCAAACCCAACAACAACAAGAAACTCAAACCCTTCAGCTACAAAATACCCCAAACCTACAACAACCACAAACCCAAACCCTACAACAACAACCCCAAACCCTTCAGCAACAACAAACCCAAACCCTACAACAACAAACCCAACCCCTTCAACAACAAACCCAAACCCTAAAACAACAACAAACCCAAACCCAACAACAACAACAACAAACCCAAACCCTACAACAACAACAAACCCAAACCCTACAACAACAACAAACCCAAACCCTACAACAAACCCAAACCCTACAACAACAACAAACCCAAACCCTACAACAACAACAAACCCAAACCCTTCAGCAACAACAAACCCAAACCCTACAACAGCAACAAACCCAAACCCTAAAACAACAAACCCAAACCCTACAACAACACAAACCCAAACCCTACAAAAAGAACAAACCCAAAACCTACAACAACAAACCCAAACCCTTCAGCAACAGCAAACCTAAACCCTACAACAGCAACAACCCAAAACCCTACAACAGCAACAAACCCAAACCCTTCAGCAACAACAAACCCAAACGCTACAACAGCAACAAACCCAAACCCTGCAACAACAAACCCAAACCCTACAACAAAAACAAATCCAAATCCTTCAGCAACAACAAACCCAAACCCTTCAGCAACAGAAACAAACCTAAACCCTACAACAGCAACAAACCCAAACCCTACAACAAGAAACCTAAAACCTTCAACAACAACAAACCCAAACCCTACAACAAAAACAAACCCGAACCGTACAACAATAACAAACAGAAACCCTACAGCAACAAGGAACCAAAACCCTTCAACAACAAAAAACCCAAACCCTTCAACAACAAACCCAAATCCTTCAGCAACAACAAACACAAACCCTACAACAACAACAAACACAAACCCTACAACAACTACAAACACAAACCCTACAACAAAAAAAACCCAAACCCTACTACAACAACAAACCCAAAACGTACAACAAACCCCAAACCCTACAACAACAACAAACCCCAAACCCTACAACAACAACAAACCCAAACCCTACAACAACAACAAACCCAAAACCTACAACAACAACAAACCCAAACCCTTCAACAACAACAAACCCAAACCCTTGAACAACAACAAACCCAAACCCAACAACAACAAACCCAAACCCTACAACAACAACAAACCCAAACCCTTCAGCAACAACAAACCCAAACCCTTCAGCAACAACAAACCCAAACCCTACAACAACAACAAACCCAAACCCTACAACAACAACAAACCCAAACCCTTCAACAACAACAAACCCAAACCCTACAACAAACCCAAAACCTACAACAACAACAAACCCAAACCCTTCAACAAAAACAAACCCAAACCCTACAACAACAACAAACCCAAACCCAACAACAACAACAAAAAAAACCCTACAACAACAACAAACCCAAACCCTACAACAACAACAAGAAAACCAAACCCTACAACAACAACAAACCCAAACCCTTCAGCAACAACAAACCCAAACCCCACAACAACAAACCCAAACCCTACAACAACAACAAACCCAAACCCTTCAACAACAACAAACCCAAACCCTTCAACAACAACAAACCCAAACCCTACAACAAAAACAAATCCAAATCCTTCAGCAAACACAAATCCAAACCCTTCAGCAACAGAAACAAACCTAAACCCTACAACAGCAACAAACCCAAACCCTACAACAAGAAACCTAAAACGTTCAACAACAACAAACCCAAACCCTACAACAATAACAAACACAAACCCTACAGCAACAAGGAACCAAAACCCTTCAACAACAACAAACCCAAACCCTACAACAACTACAAACACAAACCCTACAACAAAAAAAAACCCAAACCCTACTACAACAACAAACCCAAAACATACAACAACAACAAACCCCAAACCCTTCAGCAACAACAAACCCAAACCCTACAACAAACCCAAAACCTACAACAACAAACCCAAACCCTTCAACAACAACAAACCCAAACCCTACAACAACAAACCCAAACCCTACAACAACAATAAACACAAACCCTACAACAAACCCAAACCCTACAACAAACCCAAAACCTACAACAACAAACCCAAACCCTTCAACAACAAACCCAAACCCTTCAACAACAACAAACCGAAACCCTACAACAACAAAATCAAACCGTACAACAACAATAAACACACCCTACAACAACAATAAACACAAACCCTACATCAACAACAAACACAAACACAACGAAAACAACAAACCCAAACCCTACAACAAAAACAAATCCAAATCCTTCAGCAACAACAAACCCAAACCCTTCAGCAACAGAAACAAACCTAAACCCTACAACAGCAACAAACCCAAACCCTACAACAAGAAACCTAAAACCTTCAACAACAACAAACCCAAACCCTACAACAAAAACAAAACCAAACCCTACAACAATAAGAAACACAAACCCTACAGAAACAAGGAACCAAAACCCTTCAACAACAACAAACCCAAACCCTTCAACAACAAACCCAAAACCTTCAGCAACAACAAACCCAAACCCTGAAAATTCAACAAACCCAAACCCTTCAGCAACAACAAACCCAAACCCTGAAACAACAACAAGAAACCCAAACCCTTCAGCAACAACAAACCCAAACCCTACAACAACAAGAAACTCAAACCCTTCAACAACAACAAACCCAAACCCTACAGCAACAACAAACCAAAAACCTTCACAACAAAAACCCTAAACCCTTCAACAACAAAAAAACTAAACCCTTCAACAACAAAACCAAACCCTTCAGCAACAACAAACCCAAACCCTACAACAAAAAAACCCCCAAACCCTACTACAACAACAAACCCAAAACCTACAACAACAAACCTCAAACCCTACAACAACAACAAACCCTAAACCAGCAAAAAACCCAAACCCTACAACAACAAGAAACCCAAACCCTTCAGCAACAACAAACCCAAACCCTACAACAAACCCAAACCCTAAAACAACAACAAACCCAAACCCTTCATCAACAACAAACCCAAAACCTTCAACAACAACAAACCCAAACCCAACAACAACAAACCCAAACCCTACAACAGTAACAAAACCAAGCCCTAGAACAACAACAAACCCAAACCCTTCAGCAACAGCAAACCTAAACCCTACAACAGCAACAAACCCAAACCCTAAAACAGCAAACCCAAACCCTACCACAGTAAAAAACCCAAACCCTACAAAAACAACAAACCCAAACACTACAAAAGCAAACGCAAGACCTTCAGCAACAACAAACCCAAACCCAACAACCACAAACCCATACTCTACAACAAAAACAAACCCAAACCCTTCAACAACAAGAAACCCAAACGCTACAACAACAACAAACCCAAACCCTACAACAGTAACAAATCCAAACCCTACAACAACAACAAACACAAAACCCTTCAGCAACAGCAAACCTAAACCCTACAACAGCAACAAACCCAAACCCTACAACAGTAACAAACCCAACTCCACAACATCAACAAACGTAAACCCTACAACAACAAACCCAAACCCTACAACAAAAACAAATCCAAATCCTTCAGGAACAACAAACCCAAACCCTACAACAACCACAAAACCAAACCCTTCAACAACAACAAACCCAAACCCTTCAACAACAACAAACCCAAACCCTTCAACAGAAACAAACCCAAACCCTTCAACAACAACAAACCCAAACCCAACAGCAACAAACCCAAAACCAACAGTAACAAACCCAAACCCTAGAACAACAACAAACCCAAACCCTACAACAACAAGAAGAAACCCAAACCCTTCAGTAACAACAAACCCAAACCCTACAACAAACCTAAACCCTTCAACAAAAACAAACCCAAACCCTTCAGCAACAACAAACCCAAACCCAACAACAACAAACCCAAAACCTACAACAGTAACAAAACCAAACCCTACAACAACAAACCTAAACCCTTCAGCAACAGCAAACCTAAACCCTACAACAGCAACAAACCCAAACCCTACAACAGTAACAAACCCAAACCCTACAACAACAACAAACCCAAACCTACAACAGCAACAAACCCAAACCCTACAAAAACAACAAACCCAAACACTACAACAGCAAACCCAAAACCTTCAGAAACAACAAACCCAAACCCTTCAACCACAAACCGAAATCCTACAACAACAAACCCAAACCCTACAACAACAACAAACCCAAACCCTTCAACAACAACAAACCCAAACCCTTCAACAACAAACCCAAACCCTTCAACAACAAACCCAAACCCTACAATAGTAACAAACCCAAACACTACAACAACAACAAACCCAAACCCTTCAGCAACAGCAAACCTAAACCCTACAACAGCAACAAACCCAACTCTACAACATCAACAAACCGAAACCCTACAACAACAAACCCAAACCCAAAAACAAGAAACCTAAACCCTACAACAGCAACAAACCCAAACCCAACAGTAACAAACACAAACCCTACAACAACAACAAACCCAAACCCTACAACAAACCTAAACCCTACAACAACAACAAACCCAACTCTACAACATCAACAAACCCAAACCCAACAACAGCAAACCTACCCCTACAACAGTAACAAACCCAAACCCAACAACAAGAAACCCAAACCCTACAACAGCAACAAACCCAAACCCAACAACAACAAACCCAAACCCAACAACAAGAAACCTAAACCCTACAACAGCAACAAACCCAAACCCAACAGTAACAAACCCAAACCCTTCAACAACAAGAAATTCAAACCCAACAACAACCAACCCAAACCCAACAACAACAAACTCAAACCCTACAACAGTAACAAAACCAAACCCTACAACAACAAAAAACACAAACCCTTCAGCAACAGCAAACTGAAACCCTACAACAGTAACAAACCCAAACCCTGCAACAACAAACCCAAACCCAACAACCACAAACCCAAACCCTACAGCAACAAACACAAACCCTTCACCAACAACAAAATCAAACCCTACAACAACAAACCTAAACCCTTGAACAACAAACCCAAACCCTTCAGTAACAACAAACCCAAACCCTACAACAAACCCAAACCCTACAACAACAACAAACCCAAACCCTACAACAACAACAAACCCAAACAATTCAACAACAACAAACCCAAACCCAACAACAACAAACCCAAACCCTACAATTGTAACAAAACCAAACCCTACAACAGCAACAAACCCAAAACCTAAAACAGCAAACCCAAACCCTACCAGAGTAAAAAACCCAAACCCTACAAAACAACAAACCCAAACCCTACAACACAACCCAAACCTCAACAACAAACCCAAACCCTACAACAGCAACAAACCCAAACCCTACAACACAACAAACCCAAACCCTTCAGCAACAAGCAAACCCAAACCCAACAACCACAAACCCAAACCCTACAACAACAAACCCAAACCCTTCAGCAACAACAAACCCAAACCCTTCAACAACAAACCGAAACCCAACAACAACAAACCCAAACCCTACAACAGCAACAAACCCAAACCCTACAACAGTAACAAACCCAACTCTACAACATCAACAAACCGAAACCCTACAACAACAAACCCAAACCCAACAACAACAAACCCAAACCCAACAACAAGAAACCTAAACCCTACAACAGCAACAAACCCAAACCCAACAGTAACAAACCGAAACCCTACAACAACAACAAACCCAAACCCTACAACAACAAACCCAAACCCTACAACAACAACAAACCCAAACCCTACAACAACAAACCCAAACCCTACAACAGCAACAAACCCAAACCCTACAACAACAAACCCAAACCCTACAACAACAAACCCAAACCCTACAACAACAAACCCAAACCCTACAACAACAATCACAAACCCTACAACAACAAACACAAACCCTACAAAAACAAACCCAAACCCTGCAACAACAACAAACCCAAACCCTACAACAACAAACCCAAACCCTACAACAAGAACAAACCCAAACCCTACAACAACAAACCCAAACCCTACAACAACATCAAACCCAACTCTACATCAACAAACCGAAACCCAACAACAACAAACCCAAACCCTACAACAGCAACAAACCCAAACCCTACAACAACAAACCCAAACCCAACAACAAGAAACCCAAACCCTACAACAGCAACAAATGCAAACCCAACAACAACAAACCCAAACCCAACAACAAGAAACCTAAACCCTACAACAGCAACAAACCCAAACCCAACAGTAACAAACCCAAACCCTACAACAACAACAAACCCAAACCCTACAACAAGAACAAACCGAAACCCTACAACAACAAACCCAAACCCTACAACAACAACAAACCCAACTCTACAACATCAACAAACCCAAACCCAACAACAACAAACCCAAACCCTACAACAGCAACAAACCCAAACCCTACAACAGTAACGTAACAAACCCAAACCCTGCAAGAACAACAAACCCAAACCCTACAACAACAAGAAACCCAAACCCTAAAACAACAACAAACACAAACCCTTCACCAACAACAAACTGAAACCCTACAACAACAAACCTAAACCCTTCAACAACAAACCCAAACCCTTCAACAACAAACCCAATCCCAACAACAAACCCAAACCCTTCAGCAACAACAAACCCAAACCCTACAACAGCAACAAACCCAAACCCTACAAACCCAGACTTCCATTAATTGCTTCAGGTTTCCAAGCTAATTTTTTCAGTTGCAGCTGTCCCAAAAGGTCAAAGCTGTCTTCCCTAATCAAGAAATGCTCACCCAGGGGTGTTCATTTCCCATCCTGACCCTACAGGAATGTGAAACCTCTTCTCCATGTGGAAGGGAATACTACAGCATGAAGACAACATTAGAAGTTATATTATGACACCAAGAGCTCTTCATGTCACCTTTTTCCCTCTCACATGCATGTCTCCATCTGTGACTACCTTGGCACCAAAATGCTGACCAAGAGAAGGAAAATCCATGTCAGGTTAGTGTTGCCTTTCCCATGCACACTGATTGTTTTTTTTTTTCCTTTCTTGGCAAGGCCAGAGGAATTCTCTTTCCTCATTGCTTTTACCTTGGCTGCGTAGTGCCAAGCCAGGGCTCTTCTGACAAGCACACTGAAGCTGAAGCTTGTGCACTCCTCAGGTTAGTGCCTTGGAATGGATGCCAAAATGGGTGCCAGTGGATGCCAATGAAGAGATGTCAAACTCATTCTGCAGCGAGAGCCAAACAGCTGTTGCAAACTTCAGCACCCAATCTTGCTCCAAGCTGTGGAGCAGGGGCTGGAAGGGACCTCCAGAGATCATCTTGTCCAACACCCTCTGCCAGAGCAGCATCACCCAGGGCAGGGCACCCAGGAACACAGCCAGGTGGGGTTGGAAAGGCTCCAAGAAGGAGACTCCACAACCTCTCTGGGCAGCCTGCTCCAGGCCTCCAGCAGCCTCACACCAAAGAAGTTTCTCCTCATGTTGAGGTGGAACCTCCTGGCTTCCAGCTTGGACCTGTTGTGCCTTGTCCTGTCCCTGGGCAGCACCAACCAGAGCCTGAAACCTTCTTCCTGACCCCCAGCCTTCAGCTATTGATAGACATTGATCAGATCCCTCTCAGCCTTCTCCTCTCCACACTAAACAGCCCCAGGGCTCTCAATCTCTCTTCAGAGCAGAGATGCTCAAGTCCCCAAATCATCCTCCTGGCTCTGTTGGACTCTCTCAGGAAGGTCTCTGTCTCTCTTGACCTGGGGAGCCCAGAACTGGACACAGCATTCCAGGTGTGGTCTCAGCAGGGCAGAGCAGAGGGGCAGCAGAATCTCCCCAGCCCTGCTGGCCACACTTTTCTTGCTGCCCCCCAGGATGCCATTGGCTCTCTTGGCCACAAGGGCACATTGCTGTCCCATGCAGAACTTGCTGCCCACCAGCACTCCAAGGTCTTTCTCCATGGAGCTGCTCTCCAGCAGGATCACCCCTGGTCTGTCCTGGTGCCTGCTGCTGTTCCTCCCCAGATACAGGACCCTGCACTTGTCCTTATTGAACCTCCTGAGGTTCCCCTTCTCACAGCTCTCAGCCTGTCCAGCTCCCAGTGGATAGCAGCACAGCCTGAGGAGTGTCAGCCACCCCTGTCCAGGGTAGTGTCATCAGCACTCATCATGCATTCACTTCTCCTGTACCTTACCCTGTCTCAGCCCCAGACATGCACTTCCCTGCTTGGCCTTT
Source organism: Indicator indicator (assembly GCF_027791375.1). Taxonomy (NCBI): domain Eukaryota; kingdom Metazoa; phylum Chordata; class Aves; order Piciformes; family Indicatoridae; genus Indicator; species Indicator indicator. Next base: position 432,117 of record NW_026539187.1, read on the forward strand.
CAGCTGCTCTGCTGGCTGAGGCACATCCAGCCCTTGGGGGATGGGAACCTCAAGGTCTGTGCAGCCTTTTGGGAGAGGGCTCCAGCTGCTGTGTCACTAAGTCCATCTACTCATACCAAGAGGGAATCATAGAACTGTCAGGGGTGGAAGGGACCTCAAGGCTCAGCCAGTTCCAACCCCCCCTGCCATGGGCAGGGACACCTCACACTACAGCAGGTTGCTCACAGCCACATCCAGCCTGGCTGCAAAAACCTCCAGGGATGAGGCTTCCACCACCTCCCTGGGCAACCTCTGCCAGGCTCTCACCACCCTCATGGGGAACAACTTCTTCCTAACATCCAATCTCAATCTCCCCACTTCTAGTTTTGCTCCATTCCCCCCACTCCTATCACTCCCTCACACCCTCAAAAGTCCCTCCCCAGCTTTCTTGCAGCCCCCTTCAGATCCTGGAAGGCCACCAGAAGGTCTCCTGGGAGCCTTCTCCTCTCCAGCCTGCACAACCCCAACTCTCTCAGGCTGTCTGCAGAGCAGAGCAGCTCCAGCCCTCTGCTCATTCTCATGGCCCTTCTCTGGACACCTTCCAGCCCCTCCAGAGCCTTCCTGGAACAGAGGCTCCAGAACTGGATGCTGCCCTGGATGGGCAGCAATGAAAAGCAGCTTTGCAGCTGCGCTGTGCAAGGTGCAGTGCTGATGAAGCAGGGCAGTGGCTGAGCCCTGCCATGCCCCCTGTGATCTGCAGGATAAGTGCTTGGGTTCTGTTTCCCAGGAGGGCTCTGGTTTATGCCATGTGTGTGTCCCAGCGCCCCAGATAGGCTGCTGTGGCTCTCCCTTCTCCCTGGAGCTAGACTCTGGTCTCCTCCACTTTCCATCTGAGATCCCAGCACAATCCCAGAGTGTCCATAGCCCTGCCAGCTTGGGGTGGAAATCTGAGGTCACAGAGTTGCCCAGATTGGGAAAGACCTCTAAGATCATGGAGCCCAAGCATCAGCCTAGCCCTAACAAGCCCTTGGCTACACCACATCCCTGAGCACTACATCTCCACCACTCTTCAGCACCTCCAGTGATGGGCACTGCACCACCTCCCTTGGCAAGCTGCTCCAGTGCCTGAGAACCCTTTCAGTGAAGAAATTCTTCTTATTATTGCACCTGACCTTCCCTTGGTGCAACCTGAGGCCCTTTCCTCTTGTTCTGTCCCTTGTTCCTAGGGAGCAGAGCCCAAGCCCATCTTACTCCCTCCTCTCAGGGAGCTGTAGAGAGGTCTCTCCTCAGCCTCCTCTTCTCCTGGCTAATCCTCAGCTGCTCCTCCCCAGCCCTGTTCTCCAGACCCCTTCCCCAGCTTTCTTGCTTCTCACACCCCACTTGCATGGCATGGCCCTGGCTTCCCCTGCCCTCCACAGCCTGCCAGCCCTCTGCTGGTGGCCACAGAAGGGATAGACTCTTCCTCTCCCAGGTTTCCTGCCCTGCCATGGCAGACAGCAGCTTCCCAGCATCTCTCCTACAAACACTACTGCTTCAGCAGTGCCATGAGCTCCCCAGGGTGACTCTTTTACTGCCTCCCTGCAACCCACTGGAAGGACAAACTGCTGCTTTGGTTCCTTAGCAACTGCTTTGTTTGCACCTTTGAAAGAGACTAACCTGTTCCTTCACACCAACTCTAGGGGGGCTTGGGTTGACAAGCAGCTTTGGCCTCTTTCCCTTCCAGTGGAGGGCAATTCTCCCTCTCCAAGCACAGCAAGTTGTCCTCTGGCCCTCCAAGGACCAGCAAGGCCACTCTGGATGCTACTCAGTGGCTGGTGTTGAAATCCCAACTCGTGGAGCTCTGGGATTCAAAGAGCAATTTAATTTTCACCTAGACCACAAGGAATAAAGGACTCCCCCTGAGGCTTGAGCTCTTGGCACAGCAGAGGAAACCATCACCAGAAAGGCTGAGGGAAATGAAATGAACCTCAACAGTGCTGGCATTGCTTTCAGATCCTGTAGCAGCAGCTGAGTCACCAGGGAAGCTGTTCAGGACAGCACCCCAGATGCAGCCTGTGGCTTCTGCACAGGGAGCTGGCAGAAAGCAGAGGCAAAGAGCAGGCCAAAGAGAAACACCAGGAGACAAGGCTGCAGGGAGAGGAGCTCTACCCTTTTCACACAACCACAGAACCATTCAGGTTGGAAGAGCCCCTCAGGAGCACCAAGTCCAACCTCTGACCCTACTTTGCAAGGCTTACCCCTAAACCATAGCCCCAAGCACCACATCCAAACCACCTTGAAACACCTCCAGGCTTGGGGACTCCACCACCTCCCTGGGCAGCTCATCCCAGTGCCTGACCACTCTTGCTGGGAACAATTCTTCCTCCTGTGCAGTCTGCCCCTGCCCTGCTGCAGCTTGAGGCTGTTCCCTCCTGTTCTGTCACTAATCAGCTGGGAGAAGAGACCAGCACCAACCTCTCCACAACCTCCTTCCAGGCAGCTGGAGGGAGCCAGGAGGTCTCCCCTCAGCCTCCTCTCTTTCACACTACCCATCCCCAGCTCCTTCAGTCTCTCTCCATCAGATTTCTTCTCCAGGCCCTTCCCAGCTTCCTTGCCCTCCTCTGCCCTGGCTCCAGCACCTCCACATCTCTCTTGCATTGAGGAGCCCAAAGCTGGACCCAACACTGGAGCTGTGGCCTCCCCAGAGCTGAGTCCAAGAGGACAATCCCCTCCCTGCTCCTGCTGGACACAGCATTCCTGATGCCATCCAGGATGCCTTTGGCTCTCTTGGCCACCTGGGCACACTGCTGGCTCCTCTTCAGCTGCTTGGCCATCAGCACCCCCAGGTCCCTTTCTGCCAGCAGCTTTCCAGCCACACTGCCCCAAGCCTGCAGCCTTGCTTGGGGTTGTTGTGGCCCAAGGTGAGGCTCTGGCACTTGGCCTTGTTGCAGCTCCTCCTGGTAACCTTGGCCATGGCTCCAATCTCTCCAAGTCCCTCTGCAGAGCCTCCCTGCCCTGCTGCAGATCAACACTGCCACCTCACTTGGTGCCATCTGCCAGCCTCCTGCTGCCACACTCTGGGTCTTCAGCAAGGTCATCAACCAAGATGTGAAACAGAAGTGGTCCCAACACTGAGCAGCCCTGAGGAGCACCACTTGTGGCCACTCATTTTCCCTTGGTCTTTTCAAGGACCTGCCTTCAGGAGGCAGAAGCCCTCTGGCACTTTCTATTTGCCAACCAAGCCAGGCATTGCCTCCTTTGGCACCCAAGGCTGAACAAAAGCCTTCCTGGAGGGTTTGAAGTCTCTGAGGGAGAGGAATTTTGGAAAACTCCAGGCTGGCTCTGCAGTTCTACCTCTGCCAGGTGATCTTCATCCACCCCAAGCTTTTCCTCCTCATGGTTTTACTCCATATTAACAGCCAGAAGCAGCGAGGGGCTGAAAGCTGCTGCTGCTGCAGAGCACAAAGCTTGCTGGCTCAGCTGGCACAGAATGCCACACTGAATGCCCCAGCAGAAGGCAGGCACTTCCCAGGGACTTCTCCTGGCTTGGAGAGGGCACACTAAGGGGCTCAGGAGTCAGGGGCTATGTCTGTGCTGTGTTACTGCTTTAGTGGCTGGAGCAAATTGATGGGAAAATAACCTTGGCAAGGTTAGGGGCAGAGGGAAGTGTTGGCATGGTGCTCCCTGGAGACCCCTGACTGGCAGGAACAGGAGCCTGGGGACAGAAGGGCACACTCTTTCTCATGACAGCCTCAGGAGGTTCAACAAGGTTAGATCATGTTTGGTTGAGGTGCTGAGGGACCTCAGGGGTGGATGAGGGAATTGGGATTGTTTAGCTCGAAGAAAAGAAGGCTCAGAGGAGACCTTTTTGCTCTCTACAGCTCCCTGAAAGGAGGTTGGAACTAGGTGGGAATCAGTCTCTTTTCCCAACTAACAAGCAATAGGATAAGAGAGAACAGCCTCAAGTTGCATCAGGGGAGGTTTAGGCTGGACATTAACAGTTTCTTCCCTAAAAGGGATGTCAAGCCCTGGAAGAAGCTGCCCAAGGAAGTGGTGGAGTTCCCATCTCTGGAGGGATTTAAAAGCCCTGTAGATGTGGTGCTGAGGGTTTAGTGGTGATCTGGCAGTCTGGGCTGACAGTTGGACTTGATGATCTTAAAGGTCTCTTCCAACCCAAACTCTTCTATGATTCTTCTATGAACAAGAACAAGGGCAAGGTCCTGCAGCTGGGTCAGGGCAATGCCAAGCACAGATATAGGCTGGGCAGGGACTGCCTTGAGAGCAGTCCTGAAGAAAAGGCCTTGGGGGTGCTGGGGGAGGAGAAGCTCAGCAGGAGCCAGCAGTGAGCACCTGCAGCCCAGAGAGCCAAGCAGAGCCTGGGCTGCAGCAAGAGAAGTGTGGCCAGCAGGGCCAGGGAGGGGATTCTCCCCCTCTGCTCCACTCTGCTCAGACCCCACCTGGAGCTCTGGGTCCAGTTCTGGAGCCTCTGTTCCAGGAAGGCTCTGGAGGGGCTGGAAGGTGTCCAGAGAAGGGCCACGAGGATGAGCAGAGGGCTGGAGCTGCTCTGCTCTGCAGACAGCCTGAGAGAGTTGGGGTTGTGCAGGCTGGAGAGGAGAAGGCTCCCAGGAGACCTTCTGGTGGCCTTCCAGCATCTGAAGGGGGCTCCAAGAAAGCTGGGGAGGGACTTTTGAGGGTGTCAGGGAGTGATAGGACTGGGGGGATGGAGCAAAAGTAGAAGTGGGGAGATTGAGATTGGCTGTTAGGAAGAAGTTGTTCCCCATGAGGGTGGTGAGAGACTGGCAGAGGTTGCCCAGGGAGGTGGTGGCAGCCTCATCCCTGGAGGTTTTTGCAGCCAGGCTGGATGTGGCTGTGAGCAACCTGCTGTAGTGTGAGGTGTCCCTGGCCATGGCAGGGGGGTTGGAACTGGATGAGCCTTGAGGTCCCTTCCATCCTGACAATCCTGTGAGTCTGTAAGTCCTTCAAACTCACTCCAATTCCCTCTCTGCTTTCAGGACAGCCTCTCCTTGTACAGATGCCAGCAGTGGGCTGTGCTCAGCTGCAGGGAATCATAGAATCATAGAATTGTTGGGAGGTGGAAGGGACCTCAAGGCTCAGCCAGTTCCAACCCCCCTGCCATGGCCAGGGACACCTCACACTACAGCAGGTTGCTCACAGCCACATCCAGTCTGGCCTGAAGAACCTCCAGGGATGAGGCTTCCACCCCCATCTTTGGGCAACCTCTTCCAGTCTCTCACCATCCTCATGGGGAAAAAAACATAGAACAACCTCTGCCTTTCACTGCCAGAGCTTTGAGTTCCCATCACCTTCTGTGGCAGAGGGAGGACAGCCCACATGAGGAAGGAGCCAGTGGTCCACAGGGATTTTCCTGCCTCTTCTCTTCAGGTGGAGTTCAGTAAGCAGAGCCCCTAGCCCGCCCCTGCCCCCAGACCCATCTGCTGGCACCTCTGTGAGGGCTTTCCAGGCCTGCCAGCCCTCAGAGGGCTAAGATGCAATGCTTTAATTGTAGATAATTAACTACTGCTCCCTTGACTGGATGTCAGGGTTTGCTGTTGGGGCTTCAGTACTGATGTTCTCTTCCCCTCTAATTAGCTTCCTTAATCTGTGCAGCCTTGCTTCTTTCCCCTCCCTGGGGATGGGACTCTCCTGCAGGGAAGCTTGGGTTTCATCTAATTATTAGCAAAGGAGACAGGCGGCAGGAGAGTCCTGGCCCTGTCCCAAATATCTGCTGTGAACAAGGAACCCAGATTGGGAGGCCACAGGGAAGCTCTGGAGCTTGCATGTGCATGCAGGAGTTTGGTCTCTCTGCTCCATCTCTAGGCTGCTTTGCATCTGGCCCCATCACACATTTGCAGCAGAAGACCCTGCAGAGCAGAAGCCTCCTGACTGAAGTGCAACTTCCATGATTCACAGAGTCAGAGACTGCCCTGGGTTGGGAGGGAGCCTCCAAGGGCATCTTGCCCAACCCCCCTGCACTCAGCAGGGACACCTCCAGCTAGAGCAGGCTGCACAGGGACACAGCCAGGCTGAGCTTGGATGGCTCCAGGGCTGGGGCCTCAAGCACAGCCCTGGGCAGCCTGTGCCAGTGTCTCACCACTCTCCTTGGGCACAACTTCCTCCTCAGCTCCAACCTCAAGCTGCCCTGCTCCACTTTCAAAGCCCTGCCCCTGGGCCTAGCACTCCAAGCCCTTCTCAACAGTCCCTCCCCAGCCTGCCTGCAGCTCCCCTGCAGACATTGAAATGCAGCTCTGAGCTCTCCCTGCAGCCTTCTCCTCTGCAGGCTCAACAGCCCCAACTCTCCCAGCCTGTCCCCACAGCAGAGCTTCTCCAGCCCTCTCAGCATCTCTCTGGCCTCCTCTGGACCCTCTCCAGCAGCTCCAGGTCTCTCTTGTGTTGGGGTCCCAGAGCTGGACACAGCCCTGCAGGTGAGGTCTCCCCAGAGCAGAGCAGAGCAGAGGGGCAGGATCCTCTCTCCAGCTCTGCCCACACTGCTTTGGCTGCAGCCCAGGCTGCCCTTGGCCTTCTGTGCTGCCAGTGCCCATTGCTGGCTCCTCTCCAGCTTCTCCCCACCCCCAGCACCCCCAAGTCCTTCTCTGCAGGGCTGCTCTCAATCTCCTCACCCCCAGCCTGCATTGGGACCAAGGCTTGCCCTGACCTAGGTGCAGGACCTTGCCCTTGGCCTTCTTGGACCTCCTGAGGTTCTCAGCCCATGCTGAATGCCTTTGCCTGGCTAGCACAGGACAATAGCAGAGCAAGAGCTCCCAAGACCTCATCTGACCCAGTGCTGTCCTAACAGACATGACACACCTGACAGCTTCAGGAAATGGTTGAACAGCATCCCTAAGCTGTCCTCTGCTGCTGACAGAGGTCACCTACTCCCCCAAGCTACTTCTGACTGGACCCATCTGTCCCAGGAGGAAGTTTTCCCCTCCTGCCTAATGTGAATTGACTCTGCTGATGCCTCCAGCCCCTGCAGACACAGAGAGTATTTTGCTGCCCTTTACCCAGCTCAAGGCTGTGACCTTCCCTCTGCCTTTCCACTTTAAACAGCCTCAGCTCTTGCAGTCTCTCCCCTTTCTCAGACCACCACTGCTTTTCTGTGCTGCCTGTTGGACTCTTCCCAAGCTTCTTCCTGAGCTGGGTGCTCAGAGGTGGCAGAGCTGGGCAGGGGCACTCCTGGTGAATATTTCCAGGATGACATCTGTCTCATGTATTGCAAGGGCATGGTGTGGTGAGCTCAGATTTGGCTGAGGGGGGGTCACAATGGCACTCCCTGACTTGGTCCTTCCCCTCCCACTCGAATCTGGGCTTCAGATTCTGCTTGCAAGAACCACTTTGCACTATCCTGATCTGCTCAGTCAAAAAACTGTTTGGGTTGCAAAAGCCCTTCAAGATCAGCCAGTCCAACCAGCCTCTAACTGTGCCAAGGCTGGGGCTCAGCCATGGCCCTCAGCACCACAGCTCTGCCTCTGTCATACACCTCCAGGGATGGGCATTCAACCACCTCCCTGGGCAGCCTCTGCCAGGCTCTCACCACCCTCAGGGGGAAGAATTTCTTCCTCACATCCAATCTGAATCTCCCCACTTCTAGTTTTGCTCCATTCCCCCCAGTCCTACCACTCCCTGACACCCTCAAAAGTCCCTCCCCAGATTTCTTGGAGCCCCCCTTCAGATCCTGGAAGGCCACCAGAAGGTCTCCTGGGAGCCTTCTCCTCTCCAGCCTGCACAACCCCAACTCTCAGGCTGGCTCCAGAGCAGAGCAGCTCCAGCCCTCTGCTCATCCTCATGGCCCTTCCCTGGACACCTTCCAGCCCCTCCAGAGCCTTCCTGGAACAGAGGCTCCAGAACTGGACCCAGAGCTCCAGGTGGGGTCTGAGCAGAGTGGAGCAGAGGGGGAGAATCCCCTCCCTGGCCCTGCTGGCCACACTTCTCTTGCTGCAGCCCAGGCTCTGCTTGGCTCTCTGGGCTGCCAGTACTTCCTTAAGGCTGTCCTGAAGAAGGAACCATGAAAAGGCCTTTTGAAGCTGAGGGATGTGACAGCCACTGCTCCTCTCCTAGCCAAAAGGCTGGCAGGAGAGGAAATCAGGTTGGCATGAGAAGATTTGCTCTTGACAAATCTGTGCTGCCTGGTGCTCATCTCCTTGCTGGCTTTGAGGTGCTCCCAAATCCTGTGTTGATTTATTCCAGGCTCCTTTAGGTCCAGCCACAGAGCTTCTCTGCTTGAGCTGCTTTGGGAGGCAGCTCCTGATCTTGCCTGCAGATCTCTCCTATCCCCTGAGAAACCTTCCAAGGGGACTGCTGGCAGCTCCAAGAGCCCCTCAGGCATCCCCCCAGCAAAAGAAGGCTGCATTTCAGTATGCTCACAGCCTCTGAGGGGAGCTAGGTGTTGTCACCCGTGCTACACAGGCAAGCTTCACGAGCACAGACATCCACAGAGGGATCTGTTTCTGGGAGGCATCTGCTGCCCAGCTCCCTTCCTCTCCTGCCTCTGTACTGCTAAGGCATGAACAGGACATCTCCTTTCCCTCTCGTTCTAGGCCAGGTATGCTTGACCTGACTGTGACCCAGCACCCCCAGGCTGCTCTGTTCCAAGCCTCCCTACCAAACTGACCTCTTTTCAGGTTTTTTGTGGGATTCTTTCTGAGTTCCAGGTCTCTGGAGAGCTCCAGAGTCAGGGGGAGCTCCTGTGTACACTTCCCTCCCTTTCCCCTGTGCTGTCCTCATTCCTGCCCAAGGCATTCACCCTGACTTGGTTTCAGCATGATTTCTGCACAGGAGTCACCAAGGATCACGCAGCTGTGGAGGCTGGAAGAGTCCTCTGAGAACATGGAGTCAGACCACTTGCCTGGACTGACTGCTGAGCTAGCAGCACTGAACCACATCCTTCAGCACCACATCACAGAGCCACAGCCTGCTCTGGGATGGGAGGGAGCCTCCAAGGGCATCTTGCCCAACCCCCCTGCACTCAGCAGGGACACCTCCAGCTAGAGCAGGCTGCAGAGGGACACAGCCAGGCTGAGCTTGGATGGCTCCAGGGCTGGGGCCTCAAGCACAGCCCTGGGCAGCCTGTGCCAGTGTCTCACCACTCTCCTTGGGCACAACTTCCTCCTCAGCTCCAACCTCAAGCTGCCCTGCTCCACTTTCAAAGCCCTGCCCCTGGGCCTAGCACTCCAAGCCCTTCTCAACAGTCCCTCCCCAGCCTGCCTGCAGCTCCCCTGCAGACATTGAAATGCAGCTCTGAGCTCTCCCTGCAGCCTTCTCCTCTGCAGGCTCAACAGCCCCAACTCTCCCAGCCTGTCCCCACAGCAGAGCTTCTCCAGCCCTCTCAGCATCTCTCTGGCCTCCTCTGGACCCTCTCCAGCAGCTCCAGGTCTCTCTTGTGTTGGGGGCTCCAGAGCTGGACACAGCCCTGCAGGTGAGGTCTCCCCAGAGCAGAGCAGAGGGGCAGGATCCTCTCTCTCCAGCTCTGCCCACACTGCTTTGGCTGCAGCCCAGGCTGCTCTTGGCCTTCTGTGCTGCCAGTGCCCATTGCTGGCTCCTCTCCAGCTTCTCCCCCACCCCCAGCACCCCCAAGTCCTTCTCTGCAGGGCTGCTCTCAATCTCCTCACCCCCAGCCTGCATTGGGACCAAGGGTTGCCTTGACCTAGGTGCAGGACCTTGCCCTTGGCCTTCTTGAAGCTCCTGAGGTTCTCCTCAGCCCAGCTCTGCAGCCTGCCCAGGTGCCTCTGGATGGCTCCCATCCCATCCTTCAGCCTTACCAAGCACACCACTCAGCCTGGTGCCATCTGCACACCTGCTGAGGGTGCCTCAGTCTCCCTCTCTGTGTCACTGATGAGGACACTGAACAGCACTGGTGCCAGGATGGACTCCTGAGGGACACCACTTGTCACCCATCTCCATCTGCACCTCCAGCTGTCCATCACTACCCTTTGCCTCTCCATCCCTGCCCTCAGCTCTATGAGAACACCTGCACTCAGAGCACCTTTCCCTGGACAGGACTCTGCTCTGCTGGGGGATATGCCACCAGCTCCTCCTCCCTCCTCCCAGCCCCCAGCTGCTGAGCCTCCAACCTGCTCCTGGGCTCCTATTGTTGCTGTGCTGCCAGACATCTCACTGCAGCTCTGATTGTGTAGGAAGGAGTCCAGAGACTATGGGAATGGAACCATCTAGGGCCTAGCTGGGGGAGGCCCATGCCACTGCCCCTCTTCCTTGCACAGCAGTGGGAATACTTTCTCCCTTAGCCCAGGCTATTTTTACAGCAGGGGAATGCTGCTCTATTTGTTGTCACCCAGCAGCCAGCATTGCCATTCTTGGAAAGCAGTACAGCCCCATGCATGGCAGTGTCAGAAACATCATTATTAGAGGGTTTGGTATCTCCCAAGATCTCCTCTGGCTCGGGGATGCTTTAGGGCTGGGAGGGAATGAGCTGATTTTTAACTCCAGCCCATGCCCCAAAAGGGGAAAGCAGAGAAGCTGCTGGCTGGTACCAGAGCACCAAGGCCACCACAGACATTGTGACTGTGAATCAGAGCTCCTCATCTGAGAGTAGCAGAGGAGTCCAGCTGAGGCAGCAGGGCCAGGCTGTGCAGTTCAAGCCCACACAGGTGTCCCATGAGGCTGGGAGCAGTGCCCAGGGACAGCATCCTGGGTGTCCTTCCCCTTGTGTGCAGCAGATCCAGGGAGGTTCTCCTCCCACTCTACTCTCCCCCTAGAGAGGCCACACCTGGAATATTGCATCCAGCTCTGGGCTCCCCAGGTCAGGAGGGACAGGGATCTGCTGGAGAGAGTGCAAGGGAGGGCTGCAAGGATGCTGAAGGGCCTGGAGCACTGCCTGGGGAGGAGAGGCTGAGAGCCCTGGGGGTGTTTAGTGTGGAGAGGAGAAGGCTGAGAGGGATCTGATCAATGTCTATCAATAGCTGAGGGCTGGGGGTCAGGAGGGAGGGGACAGGGACAGGCTCTGCTCAGTTGTGCTCTGGGATAGGCCAAGGGGCAATGGATGGAAACTGCAGCACAGGAGGTTCCACCTCAACAGGAGGAGGAACTTCTTCCCTGGAGGGTCCCAGAGGCCTGGAGCAGGCTGCCCAGAGAGGTTGTGGAGTCTCCTTCTCTGGAGCCTTCCCAGCCCTGTCTGGATGTGTTCCTGTGTGCCCTGTGCTGGATTCTCTGGTCTTGCTCTGGTGTGTGGGGGGAGCTTGAACTCCAAGACCTCCAGAGGTCCCTTCCCACCCCTAACCTCCTGTGATCTGTGCAGGTCCTTGCTGGGGCGTGTGGAGCTTTGTCCCTGCTGTGAGCAAAGGCAGTTAGGGACACGTACACAGCAGATTCAGCCATGGAAGCCCCTCTATTACCTCTGGTCTGCCTGCCTGCCTCCCTGTCTGTTTGTCTGCCTTCTGCCTGCTTGCCTGCCTCCCTGTCTGTTTGCCTGCCTCCCTGCCTGCTTGCCTGCCTCCCTGCCTGCCAAGGGCAGAGTGCCCTCAGCTCTCCCTGTCGGGGGAGCGCTGGCTGAGGGCTGTTCATCTGCCTGTGGGGTGCTGCTGCCAGCCTCAGCCTCTGCCCTCCAGGGAGGGTCTGCTTCTGACTCAGGCAGTTGCCTGCCAGGCCCAGCTTCCCCTCTCTGCTTGGCACTGGATGGCAGCAGATGTTTCCCTGCCTGTCTGCACAGATGCTGGGATGCTGGCCACGGTCAGCTGCCTGCTTTGCTGTCCGGATGCTCTCGTTTCAAGCCCTGCTGCTGGGAGACAGCTCCTGAGCGTTTGCCATCCAGCAAGGGCAAAGCTGGGGCAAAGCACCCCAGGGTAGAAGCCTGTGCCCAAGGCAAGGGGCCCAAGCTGAGCTCAGCACTCGCACAGGGGTCCTGTGTGCCAGCTCCCTGCCAAAGGAGGTCACAGAATCTCACAGAAGCATTCAGGGCGGCACAGACCCTGGGGATCACCAAGCCCAGCCCAGAACCCTGCTCTAAAAGGGACACCCCTAAACCACAGCAGAGGGTCCCACCTGCACAGGAGGGGGTGGGATGGGTCCCTGCTCTATTGACAAGACCTGCACCCCACAGCTGGTGCTCAGGCTGCTGCCAGCAGTGCCCAAGTCCACACCAGGCAGGGAGAGAAAGGGAATCAGCAGTGGGGGTGGGGGCAGAGGCTTTCTCCTGTCCCTCTTTCCCATCCTACCAGCAAGGAGCTGCAGAGCAGCACTTTGCTCCAGGAGAACCCTTTCCCCATGCCAATAAATCATAGAACTGGCAGGGTTGGAAGGGACCTCAAGGCTCAGCCAGTTCCAACCCCCCTGCCATGGCCAGGGACACCTCACACCACAGCAGGTTGCTCACAGCCACATCCAGCCTGGCTGCAAAAACCTCCAGGGATGAGGCTTCCACCACCTCCCTGGGCAACCTCTGCCAGGCTCTCACCACCCTCATGGGGAACAGTTTCTTCCTAACATCCAATCTCAATCTCCCCACTTCTACTTTTGTTCCATCCCCCCCAGTCCTATCACTCCCTGACACCCTCAAAAGTCCCTCCCCAGCTTTCTTGGAGCCCCCTTCAGATCCTGGAAGGCCACCAGAAGGTCTCCTGGGAGCCTTCTCCTCTCCAGCCTGAACAACTACAACTATTTTAGTCTGTCCTCATAGGAGAAGAGCTCCATCCCTCTGCTCATCCTCGTGGCCCTTCCCTGGACACCTTCCAGCATGTCCATAAAGCTTCACTGCCTTGAACATCTTCACTCAAGCCCTAGAGCTTATGTTTGACAAACCACCACAGTGCCTCTAGCAGGCAGCTTTTTCATCAAGGGCCACACTGGAGGTGGACACAGGGCCCTGATGAAGCTACTAAGTGCCTCTCAGTGGCTTTCTGAGAGTTCATTACATATTTAAGATCCAAGCTCCCTTCATCGACCGCAGAGATGCAGCTGGCAGCAGTAAATTGCCGACTGCAGATGGCTACAAATAAGGCAACGTTGCTCTGCTTCAAGGACACAAGCCCCAAGTCAGTTCTCTCCAGCCAGAGCTAACCACTCTGGTCCTCACCCCCCCACCCCACCCCATTTGCCCCAGGGATGTGGTGGCACAGCTTGCTTCAGCCAACAGCACAACCTCCCTGCCTAAGCCCCTCCCCAGGGGACATCATCACATCAGGGCGGGCAGGGTTGGTGACTTATTTGGGCACATGGAACAGGCTGTGGCCCATGCTCACCCCCTCCCAGACAGCTGTGGGCAGGACTTGTCCTGCAACATAGAATCCTGGAATCTTTTTGGGTTGGAAAAGACCTTAGAGGTCATCCAGCCCAAACATTCTCTGCCTCTGCCAAAGCTGGGGCTCGACCATGGCCCTCAGCACCACAGCTCTGCCTCTTTCAAACACCTCCAGGGATGGGCATTCACCCACCTCCCTGGGCAGCCTCTGCCAGGCTTTGAGAGCACTTTCAGTCAAGAAGTTTCTTCTCATCTCCAACCTAAACCTCCCCTGGGGCAACCTGAGGCCATTTCTTCTCTTTCTATCATCGGATCCAAGGGAAAAGAGACCAACTCCCACCTGGCTCCAGCCTCCTCTCAGGGAGCTGTAGAGAGCAATGAGGTCTCCCGTCAGCCTCTAGCACAGGTTGCCTAGGGAGGTTGTGGATGTCCCCTTCCTGGAGGTGTTCAAGGCCAGGATGGATGAGGCTTTGAGCAACTTGGGCTGCAGGGAGGTGTCCCTGCTCATAGCAGGGGGTTGGAACTGGGTGGTCCTTAAGGTCCCTTCCAGCCCAAACCATTCTCTGAACTCACCATGACCCTTTTTAGACACACCAGGAGCTGTTGGTCTGCCTCCCCTCACCCACTGCTCCTCCAAATTGTATAATTATCATACAATGGCTCAGGTTGGAAGGGAACTCAGAGATCATCTACTCCAACCCCCCTGCCATGCCCAGGGACACCTCTCAATGTGTTGGGGCGTAGGTTGGACTGGATGATCTCAAAGGTCTTTTCCAACCTGGTTAATTCTGTGATTATGAGATCTTTCTCCTCCCCTCCCCTCCCCTCCCCTCCCCTCCCCTCCCCTCCCCTCCCCTCCCCTCCCCTCCCCTCCCTTCCTCTCTCCTCTCCTCTCCTCTCCTCTCCTCTCCTCTCCTCTCCTCTCCTCTCCTCTCCTCTCCTCTCCTCTCCTCTCCTCTCCTCTCCTCTCCTCTCCTCTCCTCTCCTCTCCTTCTCCTCTCCTCTCCTCTCCTCTCCTCTCCTCTCCTCTCCTCTCCTCTCCTCTCCTCTCCTCTCCTCTCCTCTCCTCTCCTCTCCTCTCCTCTCCTCTCCTCTCCTCTCCTCTCCTCTCCTCTCCTCTCCTCTCCTCTCCTTCTCCTTCTCCTTCTCCTCTCCTCTCCTCTCCTCTCCTCTCCTCTCCTCTCCTCTCCTCTCCTCTCCTCTCCTCTCCTCTCCTCTCCTCTCCTCTCCTCTCCTCTCCTCTCCTCTCCTCTCCTCTCCTCTCCTCTCCTCTCCTCTCCTCTCCTCTCCTCTCCTCTCCTCTCCTCTCCTCTCCTCTCCTCTCCTCTCCTCTCCTCTCCTCTCCTCTCCTCTCCTCTCCTCTCCTCTCCTCTCCTCTCCTCTCCTCTCCTCTCCTCTCCTCTCCTCTCCTCTCCTCTCCTCCTTTTAAAGCACAGGAGTGGCCTCAGAAGCCACACAGCTACTGTGTGTGCTCTGGGAAAGGGGACATCAACAGCTTGCAGAATGGCAAAGGCTCTCTGGCCACTGCAAATAAAACCCCCAAGCTACAGAATTGGACCTCTTGGGATCTGGGGGGAAGGTCTCCAGCAGGTCAGGGCCCTTTTAGTGCTTTCCAGCTTTACTGAGGCTTACCAGCAAGCCAGCCCTCTGATCATAGGAGCTTGCACACAGTTTCCTTTCATCCTCATGTCCCCCCTGCACTGCCCTACCTCTGTTGTTAATGCCCCAGAAAAACAGATCCTATTCAGTTCTATCAAGCTGATTGGCACAGCCTGGACTGACAGAGCTGAAGAGGCACTAAAGGCCTTTAGAAAGGACAGCAAAGCCCTTTCTTGGCCACCAGAGCATGGGAAAACCTGAAGCTTGAGAACTTCATTGAATCAAATGTGCTGGGGCTTTGCCTGGTTCCACCCTGCTGTGATTTAGCTGGAGCACAGCACCAAACATGGCTTTGGCTCCATGGCTCCTGCACTGTGCTAGCACAGCTGCTTTACTCCCAGCAGAGCAACTTCTTCCAAGGGAGGACACCTGGAAGCAGCACCTCAGCTCCAGGCCCACACGACTTTTGTGCGGCAGGACTGTACTAAGCTTCCTGCAGGTCCTTGTTTGCCAGAGCAGAAGTCTTCTGCAAGTCAGGCTGTGCCCTTCCAACACCTGCACATGGGCTGCAGTAGCTAAGCTTTGGATGAGTGCCTGCTACCTTTGGGGCACAAGAACCAGAGGCATCCTTCCCCCGGAAGAATGAGGCATGCAGATGTCTTCTCACACCTGAATGGAGTAAGCCCCTTGGGCAACACTGAGCCCTGCTGTAGCTACCATCTCACAGAGCCTCAAACTGGGAGAGAGCCCCCAAGGGCATCTTGCCCAACCCCCCTGCACTCAGCAGGGACCCCTCCAGCTAGAGCAGGCTGCACAGGGACACAGCCAGGCTGAGCTTGGATGGCTCCAGGGCTGGGGCCTCAAGCACAGCCCTGGGCAGCCTGTGCCAGTGTCTCACCACTCTCCTTGGGCACAACTTCCTCCTCAGCTCCAACCTCAAGCTGCCCTGCTCCACTTTCAAAGCCCTGCCTCTGGGCCTAGCACTCCAAGCCCTTCTCAACAGTCCCTCCCCAGCCTGCCTGCAGCTCCCCTGCAGACATTGAAATGCAGCTCTGAGCTCTCCCTGCAGCCTTCTCCTCTGCAGGCTCAACAGCCCCAACTCTCCCAGCCTGTCCCCACAGCAGAGCTTCTCCAGCCCTCTCAGCATCTCTCTGGCCTCCTCTGGACCCTCTCCAGCAGCTCCAGGTCTCTCTTGTGTTGGGGGCCCCAGAGCTGGACACAGCCCTGCAGGTGAGGTCTCCCCAGAGCAGAGCAGGGCAGAGGGGCAGGATCCTCTCTCTCCAGCTCTGCCCACACTGCTTTGGCTGCAGCCCAGGCTGCCCTTGGCCTTCTGTGCTGCCAGTGCCCATTGCTGGCTCCTCTCCAGCTTCTCCCCCACCCCCCAGCACCCCCAAGTCCTTCTCTGCAGGGCTGCTCTCAATCTCCTCACTCTTGTGCTGCATCCTGCCCACTCCATTCACAGCTGTACCAGGCTGTGAACCTCTGAAGCGGAGCTGCCCTCCACCATCCCTCCCTGCTGTTCCAGAGAGAGTTTGCAGTCGACAGAGAGCTGATAGCAATGCCTTGGTATCTAGAGAGGGGAAAAACCACACCTCAGCTTTCCAAGAAAGCTGTTTTCACTGTTTCTGGCTCACCATGCACGTGCTGACAGCCAGGTAAAAAGGGAAAGAGGAGGCCTGCCATGATGGGGAGGGCACCCAGCACACCCTCAGAAACCAGGATGTCTGGCAAGGGCCCTGGCAGGATGTGGGCAGATGATTTTCAGCACACCCTTTGGTCACCAGGCTGCTGGCAAGAGACAGGAGTAAATGGCCCAGTGGGGCAAGAAGGGCACCAGCAGAGGCAGCAGGCAGCCTGTGGGCCCTGGCATGAGGATAAGGAGGGGGCACCACCGGTTCACTGCAAACCCCCCCAGCACAGAGATTCTGCCCAAAGTGGGGGGACTATGGCAGTTTTAGGCTAGGCCTTTAAAACTTTTTCACAGGTCTTGAACAGAAAGTAGCAGAATGAAAATAAATCACTATTTGGATGTAAGAAGGAAAATAATGATGAAGTGCTAAACAATGCCACTGGAAGAGAGAAAGGACTTAAAGCAGTTGTGCAAAACAATCTCCTTCTCTTCTTGCTTCCTCAGGCTGGGAGACACTACCTGGCTTCTGCTTGACCTTGGCTGCACTGCTTGGTTCTGACTGCTATGAACTTCTCTCTCTCCTTCCTCTTGTCCCTTTGCGTACAGGGAGGGGTAAGGAGGAGGCAGGGAAGGGAGAAACTATTAGCAGCTCCCCTGGTCTTTATCCAGGGGGGGTCCCTGTGCTGTTCCTCAATTGTAAATCCCTGTCAATATGGTGAATGTTGTGGATTTGGTACGTATTCATTGTAGATTGTAGTTTTGTTTGTAAATACAGCTTCCATTTGCTCCCAGCTGAGCTGCTCTGGCAAATCTCATGTTGGGGAGGGGGAGGGAGGAGTTTTTTCAACCCACCACAGGGATCCAAGACAAGGGGGAAGCCCAAGCCCCTCCAGCTGCAGCTGCAGAGCCTGTGGCCAATGTGTTGGGCCTGCCATGGAGACCTTGTCCCATTCCAGGGGAGCTGAGATCAGGCACTGCTGGCACTGGACTGCCAGCAGCCCAGTTCTGCTCGAGCTGAGCGACCTGGTTATGAAGGAAAGAGCCTGCAGGGAATATCCTTGTAGCCTACTTCCTGGCATAGGATTCACAGAACTGCTCTGCTTGGGAGAGACCTTTCAGGTGGTTGAGTCCAACCATTAACCCAGCACTGCCAAGCTCAGCACCCAGCCATTCCCATTAGCACCCCACTTGTGTGTGTCTTTTAGAGACCTTCTGGGGCAACCCCAAGGCCTTCCTTGAGCAGCCTCTTCCAGAGCCTCCCAACCCTTCCTTCCAATCCAAACCTCCCCTGGCACAACTAAAGCCTTTCCTGGTGAAAATAAAGCTCTGCAAAAGGACTCCCTGCTTCTCCCAGGCTGGAAAAAAATCCCCACCCCAAACCTGAAACTCGCCAGATGAGTTCATTCCTGCCTCCTCCAGCCATCATTCAGGAGGCAGGCAGGATGTTGCCCTGTGTTCTCTTGGTGCTTGGGTGAGCTATGCCTGCCAGATGGCTGCAGTTCAGCTTATCCTGAGAAATCAACCCCTCAAGCCCCTCCTAACACCCTGCCTGAGAACTACAAATCACTTTGGGTTTGGGTTTGTTTGGTTTGGTTTGGTTTTTTCTCTTTTCCCCCCTGCTGGAAGACGTTTTATGATAGAATCATAGAATCAGTCAGGGTTGGAATCATAAAATCAGTCAGGGTTGGGAGGGACCACAAGGATCATCCAGTTCCAACCCCCCTGCCATGGGCAGGGACACCTCCCACTAGAGCAGGATGGCCAGAGCCTCATCCAACCTGGCCTTAAACACTTCCAGGGATGGGGCCTCAACCACCTCCCTGGACAACCCATTCCAGGCTCTCAGCACTCTCACGATCCCCTCCCCTCCTTTGCTCCGTTCTCCCTGCACGCACAAAGCAGACAAAAGCAGTAGGCAGGGCATGAGGGCTTCCTCCTGGTGCTCCTCAGGGGTCTGTCTCAGCTCCTGGGACACCACAGCACCCAACCTTTAGCTCTCCCTTCACACAGCAGTGCCCTGCTGCTCCCTGCTCTGTGCACAGTGCTACAGAACCTGCCCTTGGCAGGAGCTGATCTACAAGACACAGAGTTGCCTGCAGATGGAACAATCCAGCTCCCAACCCCTACTCCTCCCAGAGAGGGCAAGGAAAGGTTTTCCTGAGCTATCCAAGGATAGATGCTTTCCACCACAATTCCTTAGGCTAACTGCTATTCTCCACACAACGATGGCATGGCTACAACACCAACATTTTCCACCATGCCTTCATAGCAGCACTCAAGAGCAGCCTCCAACAGTTTTCAGCCGCTTTTTTTTTTTCGACTTGCAGGCCACCAAAGGTGGCTGCAGTTAGTTGAATCCTAACCAGAAGGCTTCTCTTCATGGCAATACTTTTTCCAGGCCACAAGGCACCAAAGGTGGCTGCAGTTGCATCCTAACCAGGAGGCTTCTCTGCATGACAATACTTTTCTCAGGCCACAGGCCACCCAAGGTGACTGCAGTTGCATCTTAACCAGGAGGCTTCACTGCATGGCAATACTTTTTTCAGGCCACAGGCCACCAAATGTGGTTACAGTTAGTTGCCTCCTAACCAGGAAGCTTCTCTTCATGGTAATACTTTTCTCAGGCCACCAAATGTGGCTGCAGTTAATTGCCTCCTAACCAGGAGGATTCTCTGCACGGCAATACTTTTTTTCAGGACATGTGTAGGATAATGACCCAGACCCACAACTTTTAGAAGAGCAGGAGGGGAAATGACCTTCACCAAAGCTCTGACCAGAGCATGAGGGCACCAGGCTATCGACACTCAACAGGCAAGGCTTTGGGTCCCCCACAAGACAGGTCCTTGTGTCTGGGCAATAAGAGCCAAGCTGAGTTTTGTTCTCTGCTCCACCATAGAGCCGAGGCTGCAGTGGTCTGCTCAGTGCAGGGTGAGGGAGGCTGGACTCACAAACCTGGGCTCACAAACCAGCCCCAGCTCCCCGCCACTGGAAGGGGAGAGTGCCCCTGAGTGGGTCTCGCTCCCTGGTCTGCCAAGCAAGGCAGGAGTGCAGCCCTTGCAGGAGTGGACCCCTAGCAGGCTGCCCAGAGCGTGGAAGGACCACTCGGGGTCGCCACAAAGCGCCGGCATCCAACTGCCTCCGGTGCACCGCTGGGAGGTGGTTAATTGGGAGCCAGGGGGACTGGTAATTGCCATAAGTAATGAAGTAAGTAATGAAGGAGACCTCCACTTACACGATCTCGTCGTTCTGGAACTCCAGCTCCCCGCAGGTGTCCTCAAAGTCCTCTCCTCCACCTTTGGCTGAGCCCTCGATGGTCTTGTAGGGCACGATGACGTTGCCCCGGGCGCCAGAGGTGCGCAGCACCTTCACCTCCATGGTGCCCACGCTCTCGCTGACGTGGGTCACCGGCTCCTCAAAGGTGAAGATGCCGGCGTGGTCGTCGTCGAAGATGGTTACGGTGGCCGTGGAGGGCGAGCCCAGGCAGGCGAGGAGGCCCCCAGCACCCGGGCCGGCCTCTGGGACGCCCTCGCAGGAGGCCTCGGCGCCCGGGCGGACGTTGCTGAGGTGGACCAGGAAGTTCTCATCCTCCTCGAAGATGTCGTCGTCGATGATGCCCACGCGGATCTCCTTCTGCGTCTCGCCCGGCTTGAAGACCACGGTCCCTTCGGTGAACTCGTAGTCGGAGCCGGCGTTGGCCGTGCCGTCCTCCGTCCGGAAGTCGACGCAGACCGTCTTGGTCAGGTCTCCTCCCCGCCGCACGATGGTCAGCGCCACAGTGCCACAGTTCTCCAGGCACTGGTAGGTGGCCTGCTCGAAGCAGAGCTTGCTGACGGGGTCGTTCTCAGCCGCCTCGCCGTTCACCTCCTGCATGCTGACGGCTTTCCGTGCCTGGTCGGCCGCGTGCCGCTTCAGGATGTTGCCGGCCCCGGTCATGAGCCTGGTGGCCTGGATGCGGTAGAAGGCTCTGCTCTTCTGCTGCTGGCTCAGCACCTGGTAGTTGGCCAGCTCTATCAGCTGCTCCACTTCCTTCTCAGGGTGCTTCTGCTTCAGCTCCTTCAGGATCCGGGCCATCTCTCTCCTGGCTTCCTCGTCGTCCTGGTCTTTCTCGTCCACCTCCAGCACCAGGGTGCCATCCAAGAAATTCTCCACGTGGGAGTTGGCGACCTTGCCGTCCATCTCGATGTCAGCCTTGGAGGAGGGCCGGTCACCCTCGTGCTCGATGATCATGCCCCGCTGCTTGCCCGCCCGGTACTTCTTGTAGACGTACTTGTAGAAGAGGAGCCTCCTGTCGGCGATCCAGGCGAACACCACGCAGATGGGGAAGAAGAAGAAGGTCAGCAGCCCCTCCCACACCTCCACCACCCCCGGGGAGGACACGGAGAGGATGATGTACAGCCAGGTGTAGGCGAAGATGCTCCAGGCCGCCGTGACGAAGAAGACCCTCAGGTGTTTGATCTTCCTGATCTCCCCATCCGGCACCACATAGACACAGATGGCGATGATGACGAACATGTTGAAGGCGGCACTGCCCACGATGGTGCTGGGCCCCAGGTCCCCGGCCGTGAAGCCGTGGCCGCACACCTCGATGACGGACAGGAGGATCTCCGGGGCAGAGGAGCCCAGGGCCATCAGCGTGAGGTTGGAAACGGTCTCATTCCAGATCCTCACCGTGGTCTTGCTGGTCTCACCGTTGGGCTTCTTGATGGTTATTTCCCGCTCCTGGGAGGTGATGACCTCGATGGAGGACATGAAGCGGTCGGCAATGATGGAGACGCCCAGGAACATGTACACCATGGCCACGAAGTACACCGTGGCCCTGGCGATTTTGTCCCCGAAGGAGGGGTCCTGGGGCTCCCAGATGGGGAGGATCACCCCCTTCTTGCAGATGTAGGAGCCGGTGCACTCCTCGCTGGCGTTGGCAGGCAGATCGCTCGGAGCCTCCGCCCCAAGGCTGTCGGCGCAGCACAGCAGCACCAGCAGGGCGCCCAGCAGCTGGAAGCCGGCGGGGAAGGAGGCTGAGCCACCACCTCGCGCCATGGCCACTGCCACCAGACGGGTCCCAGGCGTCCTCGACCTGCAGGGACAAAAGGAGAGCTGTGTCAGCCCACAGAGGGAACCACAGAACCAACCAGGTTGGGAAAGAGCTCAGGGATCATAGAACCATAGAATCAGTCAGGGTTGGAAGGGACCACAAGGATCATCCAGTTCCAATCCCCCTGCCATGGGCAGGGACACCTCACACTAGATCAGGCTGGCCAGAGCCTCATCCAGCCTGGCCTTAAACACCTCCAGGGATGGCGCCTCAACCACCTCCCTGGACAACCCATTCCAGGCTCTCACCACTCTCATGGGGAAGAACTTCTTCCTCATGTCCAGCCTGAATCTCCCCACTTCCAGCTTTATTCCATTCCCCCCAGTCCTATCACTACCTGATATCCTAAAAGTCCCTCCCCAGCTTTCTTGTAGCCCCCTTCAGATCCTGGAAGGCCACAAGGAGGTCTCCTGGGAGCCTTCTCTTCTCCAGACAGCCCCAACTCTTTCAGTCTGTCCTCATAGCAGAGCAGCTCCAGCCCTCTGCTCATCCTGGTGGCCCTTCTCTGGACACCTTCCAGCACCTGCAGATCCCTCTTGTAATAGAGGCTCCAGAACTGGACACAGAGCTCCAGGTGGGGTCTCACCAGAGCAGAGCAGAGGGGGAGAATCCCCTCCCTTGACCTGCTGGCCACACTTCTCTTGATGCAGCCCAGGCTCTGCTTGGCTTTCTGGGCTGCAAGTGCACATTGACAGCTCCTGTTGAGCTTCTCATCCACCAGCACCCCCAAGTCCCTCTCCTCAGGGCTGCTTTCTAGCCAGTCCCTGCCCAGCCTGGATTTGTGCTTGGGATTGCCTCAACCCAGATGCAGGACCCTGCACTTGGTCTTGTTGAACCTCAGGAGGTTGGCTTGTGCCCACCTCTCCAGCCTGTCCAGGTCCCTCTGGATGGATCCCTTCCCTCCAGCCTGTCCAGGTCCCTCTGGATGGATCCCTTCCCTCCAGCCTGTCCAGGTTCCTCTGGATGGATCCCTTCCCTCCAGCCTGTCAGCAGCACCACACAGCTTAGTGTCATCAGGAAAGCTGCTGAGGGTGCACTCAATGCCTCTGTCCATGGCACCGACAAAGATATTGAACAAGCCTGGTCCCAGCACTGATCCCTGAGGGACTCTGCTTGTCCCTGGCCTCCACTGGGTCATGGACCCATTGACAGCCACATCCAGTCCAAACTACTACCTACTACCTAACACCTCCTGACAACTAAACCATGGCTCCAAGTGCCACATCCAAGCTTTTGGGCTAGGCCTTTAAAAGCTTTTCACAGATCTTGAAGGGAAAAGTAGCAGAGTGGAAACAAATCACTGTTTGGGTGTAAGAAGGAAAATAATGATTAAGTTCTAAGCAATCCCATTGGAAGAGATAAAGGACTTAAAGTAGTTGTAATAGACAATCTCTCTCTCTTCTTGCTTCCTCAGGCTGGGAGATACTAACTGGCTTCTGCTTGACCTTAGCTGCACTGCTTGGTAGTGAGTGGTATTAACTTTTCTCTCTCTCCTTTCTCTTGTCCCTTTGTGCCAAAGCCTGGGCACTGACAGGCAGCACAGACACAGCTGGGCACTGCCTGTTCCTTGCTGAAGAACAGCACAGAGTTCCTGCCCAAAGCAGGGGGATTGTGGCACTTTTAGGCTAGGCTTCAAAAATTTTTTCACAGATCTTGAACAGAAAATTAGCCGAATGGAAACAAATCACTATTTGGGTGTAAGAAGGAAAATAATGATTAAGTTCTAAACAATCCCATTGGAAGAGATAAAGGACGTAAAGTAGCTGTACTAAATAATCTCTCTCTCTTCTTGCTTCCTCAGGCTGGGAGATACTAACTGCCTTCTGCTTGACCTTGGCTGCACTGCTTGATTCTGACTGCTATGAACTTCTCTCTCTCTCTCTCCTTTCTCTTGTCCCTTTGTGTACAGGGAGGTGGGGGGGAGGCAGGGAAGGGAGAAGCTATTGCAGCTCCCCTGGTCATGAGCCGGGGGAGGAAGTCCCTGTGCTGTTCGTTAATTGCAGATCCCTGTCAATATTGTGAACATTGTGTATTCTGTACACATTCATTGCATCCCATTGTAGATTGCAGTTTTGCTTGTAGAATCATAGAATTGTCAAGGTTGGAAGGGACCTCAAGGAGCATCCAGTTCCAACCCCCCTGCCATGGGCAGGGACACCTCACACTACAGCAGGTTGCTCACAGCCACATCCAGCCTCTCAAATCTCCCTGTCATGGGCAGGGACACCTCTCAACTAGACCAGATGGCTCATCTAGTCTGGTCTTCACAGCCTCCCTGGGCAACCTGTGCCAGAGTCTCACCACCCTCACAATGAAGAACTTCTCCCTCAGCTCCAGTCTGACCCTGCTCTGCCTCAGCTTCAAACCATTCCCCCTTGGCCTGGCTCTAGACCCCCTCAGCAAAAGTCTCTCTGCAGCCTTCCTGCAGGATCCCTTCAGCTATTGCAAGGCAGCTCTGAGGTCCCCCTGGAGCCTTCTCCTCTCCAGGCTGCACACCCCCAGCTCCCTCAGCCTGGCCTCACAGCAGAGCTGCTCCAGCCCTTGGAGCATCTTTGTGGCCTCCTCTGGCCTCACTCCAGCAGCTCTGTGTCCTTCTTCTGCTGGGGACAGCAGAGCTGGAGGCAGGATTGGAGGTGAGGTGTGAGCAGAGCAGAGCCAAGGGGCAGAATCCCCTCTGCTGCCCTGCTGCCCACACTCCTCTGGCTGCAGCCCAGCACACAGCTGCCTGCTGGGCTGCAGGAGGGCACTGCTGGCTCCTGGGGAGCTGCTCAGCTACCAACACTCCCAAATCTCAATTTATCTCTTGTATCACTTCGTTTTACTACCAGAGATTCCTCCTTCCACCACTGCATCGTTCTGCACCTTCCCCAAACTGGAAGCAGCCCCACATGCATCCAGACCTGGCTCTCCTGGAATGCTTGGAGAGGAAGCCTGGTCCTCAGCTCTTTCCTAGGTCAGCTTGGATGGCTACTCCTTCAAGGGCCTTTCTCACTCCATTTGCAACATCAGTCATCGAGCTGACAGCAGCTCTTGCCCTCCTCCTGCCTCAGGATTTCCCAGCAGTGTGGAGGAGCTGTTTAAATGGGTTTGCAGCTCGTTAGCAGTGCATAAAGAGAAGGAACAGATCCCCTCCTGCAAGCACCCAGAGCATGCTCAATGTTGCAGCCTCACTTTTTTACTAGCCAATAAAAGCCAGATTCCTACTTACTGGAGCTATATATTCTCCTCAAGGAGAGCCTTTGCACATGCTGTGCTTCTCCATTCCAAGCCAATTTAATCACAGGCTGCTTGAAAAAGTTTCTATAAAGAGAGGAAAACGAAGCATGGCAAGAGCTGTGCTGTACTGGAGAACAGAAAAGGCTGAACTGGTTTTGCTCACAAAAAAACCCAACCCAAAACAAATCAAAAAACCTCAAACCAAACAGAAATCCACATTTCAGAATGAAGGAAAAAAATTAAAGAGCCCCAGCCATGAAAGGTTTAAGCTTCTGAGAGAAGAATGGTGTTCCTGAGTCTGTGACCTAGAGGGAACACAAGCAAAAGATCCAACCAACACCTCCTGAAGTCTGACACCTGCAACCCTTGGCAGGACTCATAGATGGGAAAGGAGCCTCTAAGGGCATCCTGTGCAACCCATTGCACTCAGCAGGGACACCTCCAGCTAGAGCAGGCTGCACAGGGACACAGCCAGGCTGAGCTTGGATGGCTCCAGGGCTGGGGCCTCAAGCACAGCCCTGGGCAGCCTGTGCCAGTGTCTCACCACTCTCCTTGGGCACAACTTCCTCCTCAGCTCCAACCTCAAGCTGCCCTGCTCCACTTTCAAAGCCCTGCCCCTGGGCCTAGCACTCCAAGCCCTTCTCAACAGTCCCTCCCCAGCCTGCCTGCAGCTCCCCTGCAGACATTGAAATGCAGCTCTGAGCTCTCCCTGCAGCCTTCTCCTCTGCAGGCTCAACAGCCCCAACTCTCCCAGCCTGTCCCCACAGCAGAGCTTCTCCAGCCCTCTCAGCATCTCTCTGGCCTCCTCTGGACCCTCTCCAGCAGCTCCAGGTCTCTCTTGTGTTGGGGGCCCCAGAGCTGGACACAGCCCTGCAGGTGAGGTCTCCCCAGAGCAGAGCAGAGGGGCAGGATCCTCTCTCTCCAGCTCTGCCCACACTGCTTTGGCTGCAGCCCAGGCTGCCCTTGGCTTTCTGTGCTGCCAGTGCCCATTGCTGGCTTCTGTCAGCTTCTCCCCCTCCCCAGCATCCCCAAGTCCTTCTCTGCAGGGCTGCTCTCAATCTCCTCACTCTTGTGCTGTGTCCTGCCCACTCCATTCACAGTTGCACCAGGCTGTGAACTCCTGAAGCGGAGCCGCCCTCTACCATCCCTCCCTGCTGTTCCAGAGATAGTTTGGTTTGCTGGTTGGGTTTGGTTTGCTGGTTTGGTTTGGCTGGGTTTGATATTTGGGTTTGGTTTCCTGATTGGGTTTTGTATGCTGGTTTGGTTTGGTTGATTTGGTTGGGATGGGTTGGCTGGCTGGGTTGGGTTGGGTTGGCTGGCTGGGTTGGGTTGGCTGGTTGGGTTGGGCTGGCTGGCTGGGTTGGGTTGGGTGGTTGGGTTGGGTTGGGTGGTTGGGTTGGGTTGGGTGGTTGGGTTGGGTTGGCTGGTTGGGTTGGGTTGGCTGGTTGGGTTGGGTTGGGTTGGCTCGTTGGGTTGGGTTGGCTCATTGGGTTGGGTTGGGTTGGCTGGCTGGGTTGGGTTGGGTTGGCTGGCTGGGTTGGGTTGGCTGGCTGGGTTGGGTTGGCTTGTTGGGTTGGGTTGGGTTGGCTGGCTGGGTTGGGTTTGCTGGCTGGGTTGGGTTGGCTGGTTGGGTTGGGTTGGCTTGTTGGGTTGGGTTGGGTTGGCTGGCTGGGTTGGGTTTTCTGGCTGGGTTGGGTTGGCTGGCTGGGTTGGGTTGGCTGGCTGGGTTGGGTTGGCTGGTTGGGTTGGGTTGGGTTGGCTGGCTGGGTTGGGTTTGCTGGCTGGGTTGGGTTGCCTGGTTGGGTTGGGTTGGGTTGGCTGGCTGGGTTGGGTTGGCAGGTTGGGTTAACTGGCTGGGTTGGGTTGGCTGGTTGGGTTGGGTTGGCTGGTTGGGTTGGGTTGGGTTGGCTGGTTGGGTTGGGTTGGGTTGGCTGGTTGGGTTGGGTTGGGTTGCCTGGCTGGGTTGGGTTGGCTGGTTGGGTTGGGTTGGCTGGTTGGGTTGGGTTGGCTGGCTGGGTTGGGTTGGGTTTGCTGGCTGGGTTGGGTTGGCTGGTTGGGTTGGGTTGGCTGGCTGGGTTGGGTTGGATTGGCTGGCTGGGTGGGGTTGGCTAGTTGGGTTGGGTTGACTGGCTGTGTTGGGTTGGATTGGCTGGCTGGGTGGGGTTGGCTGGTTGGGTTGGGTTGGCTGGTTGGGTCAGGTTGGCTGGTTGGGTCGGGTTGGCTGGTTGGGTCAGGTTGGCTGGTTGGGTTGGATTGGCTGGCTGGGTTGGATTGGCTGGTTGGGTTGGGTTGGCTGGTTGGATTGGGTTGGCTGGTTGGGTTGGATTGGCTGGCTGGGTTGGATTGGCTGGCTGGGTTGGGTTGGCTCGTTGGGTTGGGTTGGCTGGTTGGATTGGGTTGGCTGGTTGGGTTGGTTGGCTGGCTGGGTTGGGTTGTGTTGGGGTTTTAAATCAAGTATTACATTAAATAGAAAGGGGGAAAAAAAGTTCTGTAGGCTTACATCTAAGCAACCCATCTTGCTGGCCTTCCTCATCCACCTCTCCATCTACACTCGATGTTTTCACCCCTGACAGGAGGAGATATGAAACAAAGAACTCTTCTAGAGAGTTCATATGGGTGGGGAAATGCTGGAGCTTTGGAAGAAAAACCCAAAGGTAATCACAGAACCTAGAATGGCTCAGGTTGGAAGGGACCTCTGCTCAAACCCTCCTGAAGAGATCATCTATTCTAACCGTCCTGCCATGCCCAGGGACACCTCTCAACTAGCTCAGGTTGCTCAAGGCCTTATCCAACCTGGCCTTGAACACCCCCAGGCAGGAGGCAGCCATAGCCCCTGGGCAGCCTGTGCCAGAGTCTCACCACCCTCACCCTGAAGAACTTCTCCCTCAGCTCCAGTCTGACCCTGCTCTGCCTCAGCTTCAAACCATTCCCCCTTGGCCTGGCTCTAGACTCCCTCAGCAAAAGTCTCTCTGCAGCCTTCCTGCAGGATCCCTTCAGCTATTGCAAGGCAGCTCTGAGGTCCCTCTGGAGCCTTCTCCTCTGCAGGCTGCACACCCCCAGCTCCCTCAGCCTGGCCTCACAGCAGAGCTGCTCCAGCCCTTGGAGCATCTTTGTGGCCCTCCCCTGGACTTAGTCCAACAGTTTCATGCCCTTCATGTGATGGGGACACCAGAACTGGACATCATCACAGAATCCTCAAATGGTTTGGGTTGGAAGGGACCTCAAAGCTCATCCATCTCCACCCCCACTGCCATGGCAGGGACACCTCCCACCAGCCCAAGTTGCTCAAGGCCTCATCCAGAGTGGCCTTGAACACCTCCAGGGACTGGGCTTCCACAGCTTCTCTGCTAATGTGCCAGGACTCTTCTTTGAGCAGCAATAGCATCCCTCCCAGCTTTCTGCTGGCCTTCCTCCAGAATTTTTTATCCTCACACATTGGAATGGTCTGCCCAGGGCAGTGCTGCAGTCCCCACCCCTGGGGGTGTTCCAGCAGCCTGTGAAGCTGGGCTTAGGGACATGGTTTGGTGCTGACCCTGCAGTGCTGGGTCAGGGATGAGGTTGAAGGTCTCTTCCAACCCAAGACACTCTGTGATTATTTTGTGGTACGTTCATCAAGCTGGATTCAGATACCTTCCTCAGCTTTCCTGCCTGAACCAGTTCCCAAGGAGTGCTGTTAACACCAGAACAGGGCTGGAAAATGCTTGGTCCCTGCACATTGCTTACACACACACAGAGGCAGAGCCTGACACTCAGAATGCCTCTGAGAAGCAGAAGCTCTAAAATCAGCAGCTATAAAATCAGCAGCATTCCTTTATGTCCCTATTTACAAGAAGGCTCTGGAGGGGCTGGAAGGTGTCCAGAGGAGGGCCACAAGGATGAGCAGAGGGCTGGAGCTGCTCTGTTCTGCAGACAGCCTGAGAGAGTTGGGGTTGTGCAGGCTGGAGAGGAGAAGGCTCCCAGGAGACCTTCTGGTGGCCTTCCAGGATCTGAAGGGGGCTCCAAGAAAGCTGGGGAGGGACTTTTGTGGGTGTGAGGGAATGATAGGAGTGGGGGGAATGGAGCAAAACTAGAAGTGGGGAGATTCAGATTGGATGTTAGGAAGAAGTTGTTCCCCATGAGGGTGGTGAGAGCCTGGCAGAGGTTTCCCAGGGAGGTGGTGGAAGCCTCATCCCTGGGGGTTTTTGCAGCCAGGCTGGATGTGGCTGTGAGCAACCTGCTGGAGTGTGAGGTGTCCCTGCCCATGGCAGGGGGGTTGGAACTGGATAATTCTTGAGGTCCCTTCCAACCCTACCAGTTCTCTGATCCTATGATTTATTGGCATGGGGAAAGGGTTCTCCCAGAGCAAAGTGCTGCTTTGCAGCTCCTTGCTGGGAGGATGGGAGCGAGGAACTGGAGAAAGCCTCTGCCCCCTCACTGCCAATTCCCTTTCTCTCCCTGCCTGGAAGTGGATGCTTCTCGAGGTCCCTTCCAACCCTAACAGTTCTGATTCTTTAAGCTCTCTTGCTCAATCCACAATCTTCCACTCTTCCCCAACCTTCTTTCCACCCCAGCACCGTTGCTTTCTGTGCCATCCCAAACCAAATCCTTGCAGCCCAGAGGCTCTCCTTCCTCCATGGCCAACTCCCTGCTCCCAGGCACAGCCCTCAGCTGATTTTTCTGACGAGGAGCAAGGCCAGCAGAGCACCAGCAGCCCTCCCTCTCAGCCCAGCCAGGATTAGCTTTTCATTAAGGTTGCCTCAATTGCATTTCCCACCCAGCTCATCAACAATAAAAGCAGCTCCCTTAGCAGCCCCAGCAAGCCCTGCCTGCCTCCATGGCAGTCCCTCAGCACCTCCTGGGCCAGCTTTGTCACACCAGCAACTGGCAGGGCTGCAAACTGGTCTTAAGCTCAGCCCCAAATCTCCACCCTGCCCATAAGCACTGCCTCATGCCTAGGGGCAGCACTCAGAGTCCTTTTTATCACCAGGGTAGGAGGGGAGCTGCCCTGGGGCTCCCTGGAATCCACTGCCCAAGAGCTTTCAGGTAGAACTGAAGGGAATCAAGAGAGGCAGATGCCAGCTTGGTTTCCCCTGAAGTGGAAGCTGTGCCCCTTTCATAGAATCACAGAAAACATCCTTTGCTGGAAGAGACCTCAAAGATCATCCAAGTCCAACCTTTGACCCAGTTTAGGCTCAATCCTAAACCATCTTCCTTTGCAGACAAGATCCTTCAGGGCACCACCACCAGCTGGTTTGGCACCACCAGCAGCAGGCTTGGCACCATCAGCAGCAACTGGTTTTTTCACCACCACCACCAGCTGGTTTTGCATCACCAGCAGCAGGCTTTGCACCACCACCAGCTGGTTTGGCACCACCACCACCAGCTGGTTTAGCAGCACCAGGAGTAGGCTTGGCACCACCACCACCAGCTGGTTTAGCAGCACCACCACCAGCTGGTTTTGTACCACCAGCAGCAGGCTTTACACCATCACTGCCAGCTGGTTTTGCACCACCACCACCAGCAGGCTTGACACCACCACCACCAGCTGGTTTTGCAGCACCATCACCAGATGGTTTGGCACCACCACCAACAGCTGATTTTGTACCACCAGCAGCAGGCTTTGCACCACCACCACCAGCTGGTTTTGCACTACCACCACCAGCAGGCTTGACACCACCACCACCAGCTGGTTTGGCACCACCATCACCAGCTGGTTTGGCACCTCCACCACCAGCTGGTTTGGCACCACCACCACCAGCTGGTTGGGCACCTAGTGGCTTTCTACAATAGAGTGACTACCTCAGTGGTCACAGGAAGACCAGAAGATGTCACCTATCTGGACTTCTGCAAAGTCTTTGACACAATCCCCCCCAAACATCCATATCTCTTGAGAGATATGGAAGTGGTGAGAGGTCTGTCCAATGGGTAAGGAATTGCTTGGATAGTTGCATCCAAAGGGTAGTGGCGGACAGCTGGATGTGCAGATGGAGATGGGTGACAAGTGGTGTCCCTCAGGAGTCCATCCTGGTACCACTGCTGTTCAGTGTCCTCATCAGTGACACAGAGAGGGAGACTGAGGCACCCTCAGCAGGTGTGCAGATGGCACCAGGCTGAGTGGTGTGCTTGGTAAGGCTGAAGGATGGGATGGGAGCCATCCAGAGGCACCTGGGCAGGCTGCAGAGCTGGGCTGAGGAGAACCTCAGGAGCTTCAAGAAGGCCAAGGGCAAGGTCCTGCACCTAGGTCAGGGCAAGCCTTGGTCCCAATGCAGGCTGGGGGTGAGAAGACTGAGAGCAGCAGCAGGGGAGCTGCAGGCAGGCTGGGGAGGGACTGTTGAGAAGGGCTTGGAGTGCTAGGCCCAGGGGCAGGGCTTTGAAAGTGGAGCAGGGCAGCTTGAGGTTGGAGCTGAGGAGGAAGTTGTGCCCAAGGAGAGTGGTGAGACACTGGCACAGGCTGCCCAGGGCTGTGCTTGAGGCCCCAGCCCTGGAGCCATTCAAGGTCAAGCTTGTAAAGCACCAGGAGGGCAGCTGCCTGAAGCAGGGCTGGGAGGGCTGCAGAGAGCTCTGCCTCTGCTGGACACGGAGGCTCCAGACTGGGCAGGACAGAGCTCCTGCTGCCAGCTCCTGCTCCAGCTCTCCAGCTCAGGAGCTGCCAGATGGGTAGAAAACCAGCTTTTTTAGACTCTGCTCTGACCTTTCCCTGGCAGCAGTGCTCCTGCAGGCTGGCTGGTTGCTGCATGCAAAGTGAGTCTGGAAGCTGCCCTGCGTTTCAACGAGGCACAGCTTCTGCTGTGCAACAGCCTCCCTGAGGCCCCAGCTCTGGTGGAACCCTTCCAAGAGTCACTCTGAGACCCTTCCTGTGTTTTTTCCTGCACTTTTGGATCACTCACAGGTCTCTGCCCACCTGCAACAAGCTGGTAGCATCATTCCCTTTCACTCTGCTGCTAGCTGAGACACTTTGATCACAGGGGAAGGATTGGACAAGGAAAGAAACGGCCTGGGCTCAACCAGTGACTATGCAGTGAGAGACTTCCCGTGGGGAATCTTTTTGGGTTTTGTTATTTTTTTTGCTCAGCATTTGACAGAAAATCGGCAGAGAGCAGCTCTAACACAGCAGGTTCACAGCTTTGCAGCCACCAGCAGCACTTCCCAACAGTGCCTACTCCACTGTGACATCAGCTTCATACCAAACAGCCTTGCTGTGAAGCTGCTACCAGCTGGTAAGGGAGAGGCTGACTCCACAGCACTGTCACTGGGGGCTGCAGGAGCTGGAAGAAGCACCAGGGCCCTCCCCACAGTGGGGCTGGTGGCTTGCTGGGAGACAGAGGGCAGCTTGCCCTTCACACCAGAGCAGCTGCTTTCCAGCATGCTGTGGGGACACTTCCAGGAGCCTGTTGCAACACCATGGGGACTCCCAGCCAGCTCAGCCCAGAGCCAGAGCCAGAGAGGAGACCTTATTGTGGCCTTCCAGTGTCCAGAGAAGGGCCAGGAGGATGAGCAGAGGGCTGGAGCTGCTCTGCTCTGCTCTGCAGACAGCCTGAGAGAGTTGGGGTTGTGCAGGCTGGAGAGGAGAAGGCTCCCAGGAGACCTTCTTGTGGCCTTCCAGGATCTGAAGGGGGCTCCAAGAAAGCTGGGGAGGGACTTTTGAGGGTGTGAGGGAGTGATAGGACTGGGGGAATGGAGCAAAATTGGAAGTGGGGAGCTTCAGATTGGATGTTAGGAAGAAGTTGTTCCCCATGAAGGTGGTGAGAGCCTGGCAGAGGTTGCCCAGGGAGGTGGTGGAAGCCTCATCCCTGGAGGTTTTTGCAGCCAGGCTGGATGTGGCTGTGAGCAACCTGCTGTAGTGTGAGGTGTCCCTGGCCATGGCAGGGGGGTTGGCACTGGCTGAGCCTTGAGGTCCCTTCCATCCCTGACAATTCTATGGCTCTTTCAAGCTACCTGCCCTCCTGCTCCCAAGGTCAGACCTGAAGTCTCCAAGTCACAGCACCCCCTCCCCATTTCTCTTGCAGGAGAGCATCACCTAAGAGCCTACTGCAAGCAGTAAGCAGCCTTCCCTGGCCAAAAGCACTGCATACCTTGCAGTGCACACAAGTGGAACCCCCACCCACCTCCAGAGGGTAAGCAAAAACCTCTCCTGCACCCCCTTCCTGGCCACGCTGAAGCCTCCACACCTGTGCCTCACTGAAAAGCAGCAATCTGCTTCGCAGCAGGGCAGACTGGAGCAAAGCCTGCACTGAGAAAAGACCTGGCTATGGGGGGGCGGGGGGGGGGAAGCACCCAAACGAACAAAAAAACCCAAAACCCAACCCCCAAACAAATCGTCTGGGCTCTGACCCTCAGTCGGCAAATCAGCCAAGAGCCCGAGGGGCACAAAACGAACGGCGGCAGCCCTGCAAGGTGACGGAGTGCTCGGAGCTTCGTCTGGGCAAGCAGAGGCTCTGCCGCTGCGGGGCTTCGCTTCTGCTCTGGCTGCTGGGTGCCGGCAGAGCTTTGGTCCAGCCCGGCCCTTATTTGCCGGCTCCGGAGCAGGCAGGGGGAGGACCCTAGCGCTCGGACTCGCGGAGGGAAGCTGCTGCGGCCGCAGCCTGCGTCGCCCCTCAGGGCTGCGCAGCCTGAAGGCTCTTTAAGCAGCTTGGAAAAGCCTTGGCTCGCAGCCCTGCTCTTTCGGCTCTGCCCGGCTCCTTCTCCTTTCCACCCAGCCCTGCCACTCCAAAAACAAGGCGCAGCCTGTTGGCATCCCCTGCCCGTGACCCCCCGGATCTCCACATCAAGGAAACGATTTCCAGGCCGTCGGCATCCTGATTGCATCAGGATAAAAAACGAAACGAAACAAAACAAAACCCCGCAACACAAAGCATCAAACCTTTCCAAATATAGTCAGAGGCACAACTCCTCCATGAAGCCAACCAAGTTAAAACACACATTAGGGCCACCCTGCTTTCTGTAGAGGACATCAAAAAGTTCCAACCATGATCAGCCTGCAACTGATTTTTGGTTTGTTTCCTTCCCCCTTCGCCCCCTCCCCTTCAAGTATTCTCTCTTTTCAGAGAAGCATCCAAATCTCCTCCCACAATCTCCCCAGCAACTTTCCAAAATAAACAGATAAATAGAGAGAAGGAAACATTCCCCCAGCAGAAACATCTCAGCCAGATTGGAGGAATTTTGGGGGCAGCTTGGAAGTGTCTGTCAGGGAGATTCCAGCCTTGCTTTCTAAACGATGGAGACTGAGTTGTCCCTTTCCCTCCTGACCCAAGAGCTCAGTTAGGAAAATGCCAGGAGATGAGAAGCAAGGCAGAAATGCTACATTTTTTTTAAGGTTGATTTTTTTTTTTTGTTGGTTGAGTGTTTTTTGTTTTGTTTTGTTTTGGTGTGGGGTTTTTTGTTTGTTGGGGGTTTTTTTGTTGTTGTTTTGGGGGTTGTTTGTTTTTTGTTTTTTTTTTTTTTTTTTTACATCTCCTCTCTTACTTGCTGCTGTCTCCAGACAATTCCTTACCACCTGCTTTTAGTCTCTTCTTGATCAAACCCCCTCAGGCTCTTGCCCATTACTCCTCCTCGGCTGTTAATGCCTTCCTTCCCCTGCCTGTGGGTCTCCCTCCTTGCTTTCAGCACAGTGCTGCCTGCCTTGTTCTCCACCAGCTGGCTTTGAGGCCACTTTGCAGAGTCCCTCTGTGATCTCAGGGCAGTCCTCAGCTATGTGTCTCCCCCACTGGAAAATGGAAAGAACATCTCCCATGAGTGCTGGAATGATAAAACGTTGCTAACAAGCCCTGGAGAGGACTCATCTGCCTGGAGATGTCCAATGGGAGCCAGGAGAGAGGAATTAGGAGGCCTATTGCTTTCCTGCCTGCCTGTGTCAGCTCTTCTCTCCAGGTCCATTTTTGCATTGTGTTTGTAGTTTAGAGGGGGGAGGTGGAGCTGGGGGTGTTCTCTGTTGCAGCAGGATGCTCTCTGAGGCTCTGCAGGAGGAAGGAGTAGAAAGCTTTGAGGGAACATAGACAAATCCCCAGCCTTGGGTTCCTTAACCCATCCAGGTGGGAGGCATCCCCAGTAGTGTGTGTGGGGAAAGGCTGAGGCTGTGGATCTGGGCAATCTGGGCACGTTGCTGGGCAGGAGCTGGGCAGGGCAGTTTGGGCTGGAGGCCCACGCTGGCAGGTCCCATCCATCAGCTAGGTGCTCAGCCCCAGGGGACTGGAGAAGGGTGAGTGGGGGAGAGTCACCACCCAGAAAGGAGAGCTCTTGCACCGCTGACTCTAGAGGGAGCTGAACGATAATGCAGAGCAAATGCCCACTTCTTAGGCCACTAGATAGATGCCAAGGAAAGGGAAACTGAGCCAAAGTGTGTGCTGGGCCTCGGTGCCTAGCCCAACAAGCCAGGTCAATGATCCTGCTTCCTTCCAGGAGCTCTTTGCAGCAGCAGCAAATCTCCCTGCTCTGTGCAGCAGCAATTCTCCCTCCTCTTTGCAGCAGCAATTCTCCCTTCTCTTTTTGCAGCAGCAATTCTCCCTTCTCTTTTTGCAGCAGCAAATCTCCCTTCTCTTTGCAACACAAGCAAGTTTCCCTTCTCTTTGCAGCAGCAAATCTCCCTTCTCTTTGAAGCACAAACAAGTCTCCTTTCTCTTTGCAGCCAGGGTTCCCTAGGAAGCCAGGCACGTGAAATCACAGGTTGACAAAAATCACAGGTTGGTAGGGGCTGGAAGGGACATCCAGAGACCATCTAAATCCAACCCTCCTGCCAAAGCAGGATGGTATGGGATGAGGATTCAGAGAGTTGTCATCAGTGGCACAGAGTCAACTTGGAGGCCTGTGGTGTTCCCCAGGGGTCAGTACTGGGTCCAGTTTTGTTCAATATCTTTATCAATGACCTGGATGAGGGCATTGAGAGTACCCTCAGCAAGTTCCTGATGATACAAAACTGGCGGGGGGGGGGGGAGGGGTGGTGTGCCTGACACCTGTCAGGCTGTGCTGCCATCCAGTGAGTGCTGAACAGGCTGAGAGCTGGATGCAGGCAAACCTCATGGAGTTTAATAAGGACAAGTGCAGGGTCCTGCATCTGGGGAGGAATAACAACAGGCACCAGGACAGGTTAGAGGCTGCCCTGCTGGGAAGCAGCTCCATGGAGGAAGACCTTGGAGTGCTGGTGGACAGCAAGTTCTGCATGGGACAGCAATGTGCCCTTGTGGCCAAGAGAGCCAATGGGATCCTGGGGGGCAGCAAGAAAGGTGTCCAGCAGGGCTGGGGAGGTTCTGCTGCCCCTCTGCTCTGCCCTGCTGAGACCACACCTGGAATGCTGTGTCCAGTTCTGGGCTCTCCAGGTCAAGAGAGACAGAGACCTGTTGGAGAGAGTCCTACAGAGAGCCAGGAGGATGATTTGGGGACTTGAGCATCCCCCCTGCGAAGAGAGACTGAGAGCCCTGGGGCTGTTTAGTGTGGAGAGGAGAAGGCTGAGAGGGATCTGATCAATGTCTATCAATAGCTGAGGGCTGGGGGTCAAGTGGAGGGGGCCAGGCTCTTTTGGGCACAGTAATAAGCCAAGGAACAACAGGGACAAGCTTGAACATAGAATATTTCACCTCAACATGAGGAGAAACTCTTTACAGTGAAGGTGACAGAGTCCTGGAGCAGGCTGCCCAGAGAGGTTGTGGAGTTTCC
Source organism: Indicator indicator (assembly GCF_027791375.1). Classification (NCBI taxonomy): domain Eukaryota; kingdom Metazoa; phylum Chordata; class Aves; order Piciformes; family Indicatoridae; genus Indicator; species Indicator indicator. Next base: position 468,444 of record NW_026539187.1, read on the forward strand.
TTCTCTGGAGCCTTTCCAAAGCCACCTGGATGCATTCCTGTGCAGACTACCCTGGGTGACCCTGCTCTGGCAGGGGGGTTGGACTGGGTGATCTCTGGAGGTCCCTTCCAGCCTCTGATGCACTCTGAATCTGTGAGGGTGTGCCTGCATCAGGTTGCACAGGAACACATCCGGGGGGTGGGTTCTGAAAGCTTCTCTGTTCACGCTGCTCCCCCCTACCCCCCAAGAAATTGCTGCTGAAATCACCAGAGGGATAGAGAGAGAGGAGTCCCTACAAGCTTCCTGCAAACAGCTGGAGGAAGCTGTTCTCACAGCCTTGGCAAGGAAAGGCTGGGCAGTGAGCTCAGGCTCTATCGGCTGCCAGAGCCCCGCTTGGCAGGGCACCCTGAGCACCCTGCAGCCCATCCAGGCGCAGGCAGGAATTGCAGCGGTGCAAAATCCACTGCGGGCACCACCACCAGTGCCCACGAGTTGAAAGCACACGCAGCTGGTGACAGCCTGAGCTTGAGCAGAGCTGCAGGTTGCTCTCTGTGTCAGCCACCAGGAGAGGCGGCGCCCCGCATGCCGTTTGCGTTGTCTCTGCCCAACCTGTTGATTGGTTGTGTGGTGATGCTTGTGCCTGGGGAGGGGGGGGGGACACACTGGGGCTTTATTTAGAGCAGCTGAGCTTCGTTAGGATGCTCAGGGAAGGGTGGCTTTCCCCTGGTGAGCCAGCGAGGACTGCATCCCACAAACAAACAAACAAACCCAAAACCACACACACACATGGCAGAACAAAGCAAAATTCTGCCCCAGATGCAACTCTGGGAAATCACAGAATCATAGAATTGTCAGGGTTGGAAGGGACCTCAAAGCTCAGCCAGTTCCAACCCCCCTGCCATGGCCAGGGACACCTCACACTCCAGCAGGTTGCTCACAGCCACATCCAGCCTGGCTGCAAAAACCTCCAGGGATGAGGCTTCCACCACCTCCCTGGGCAACCTCTGCCAGTGGCAGCCCCCAGCAGGTGAGGACACTACCAAAGGGCCCCCATGGGCAGAGAAACCAACGCCTGTGCCTCTATGGCATTGTGCAAGGTGCTGTAGGGGGCTCCAAAGGGTGAGGGCAGGAGCCAGGCTCAGGCCACGCCACATCCAGCAGCGAGGGGCAGAGCGAACCCGAGGGCAGCCCAGACGGCTGCCGGACCACCAACGTTTAAACCTAGGGAGCACCTCGCAGCCAAAAGATGACAGAGAGCTCAGAGGGGAAATGGGGGAGAGGGAAGCAAGCAGAGTTTCATCCTCTCAAAGCTGCGCTCCTGCGTGCTGGCGTCGGGGGACGCTGGGCGTGAGGAGTGCATCACAATCTCCTCAAGCATCTGGAACGCAAGCCCCTGGTGCTGGGGGAGCTCGGAGCAGCGCGGCTCCTCAGCACTGGCTCAGGAGTTGTTTATGCCTCCAGAGCAGCCAGGCTGGTGGTGGGGTGTGAGAGGAGGCAAGCAATGCATCAACTTTCCTGGGGACACAGTGGTGGTGATGGGGAGGTTGATGGCTTGCCTGCTCGATCCTGGCTCCAGGCACGCCAGCTTATTTCCCTGCTTGGGCTAGCAGGCTCTGCTGGGGAAAAAACAAAGGGGCAAAGCTGCTATTGATGAACCCAGCTGAAGGGAAAAAGGGGGAGAAAGAAGCATTGATCAGCTGCCTGGAGGCCACACCAATGTCTTTCTTTGGTGCTGTCCACTGCCCCAGCCCCAGCCACACAAGCACAGCTCCTTTTTTTATTTTCCCCTGGCCGCCATCATCATCATCATCATCACATCACTTCAGCGTCCCGTTTCCTAAAGAGAAGTGCACCTCTTCTCTCACTGCTGGTGAGAAGCAGCACCTGAAGGCCTGGGCAGGTGTCAGGAGAGCTGACACAGAGCCCCACTGCCAGCGCCTGCCTGGCAGATTTCCAGCCTGTGGGAACCAGAGGAACACCTTCCTGCCAAGTGCAAGCAAAGGGGAGCCCTGGAATCAAACGCTCACACCCCAGGTGCCACTGACCTTGTGGCTTTCCTTCCTGGGCTTCCCCCTTCTCACCGCTGCTTGCTGCATCCCCTCCCCTTCCCCCACCTGTTCTGCTCTGGGCAGCTCCCCAAGAAAACCTCCCCGGCCACAGAGCTGGTTCGGGTGGGGAAAAGCAGCAGGGTTGCGATGGAAGAATTCAGCTGGAGCTGTCGGAGGAGCCCCAGCCATGCTTCCACCTAGACAAAGCCTACGTGCCGAGCGCTGCTCCAGCCAGCCTCGGGAGCACCCGCCGCTCCAACCGGGAATGGCCGTGGGATCCGTGGCTGCAGGTGCCTCTGGCCACCCACCTCGGCAACCGTTTCGGGGCAGGAATCCATCCCCGGGGGCAGGAATCATCATCCATCCTTCCCCGGGTGCACCGCACCCCCGCCGCGCAGGGGGAAGGTGCCCATAAAGCCCCCCCAAGGGTGGGGGGATTTGCTCCGGCCCCACCTGCCTGGCAGTGGGGCTGGGTGGGGGAGGCACCTTCTCCTCCGCAGCCGCTCCTCCCGTCGCGACATGTCGCGATTGGCCGGCGGGGGGAGGGGGAGCCCTCCATTGCCTGCCTAAAGGATGGGTTGCAGAAAGCAAGCCCGGGGCGGGGAAGGGGCGCATCCTGCCCCCACCTCTCCATTGTCTCACCCACACGACTCCGGCCACCCCCCACACACACACTCCCTCCTCCTCATCCCCAAACCCGGCACTGGCGACCGCGGTGTCTGGGCGGCGAGCAGCTCGCAGGGCAGGGCTGTTGCTGGGGAGGGGGCCCGTCGGTCACGGTCCTACCTTGGGGCGGAAGCAGGAGCAGGAGCGGCCGGGGCCGGCTCAGAGGCGGCGAAGCATCGCGGCGGGGCTGGCGGCGGCGGCGGCGGCGGAGCCCCCGGTGCGCGGCTGCGGCGCGGCGGCGGCAGCGGCAGCGGGAGGAAAGGGAGGGAGGGAGGGAGGATGGAAGGAGGAAGGATAGAGGGAGGGAGGGAGCGCTCTCACTCACACACACACAGCGCCTCAGGGATGCGCGCAGCCGGCCCCCCCGGCAGGCAACCTCCCCTCCCTCCGCATCCTTCAGCGGATAAGGAGAAAGCTGCCGTTCCTCCTCCGCGGTGGCAGCTTCAGCCCTCCTCCTCTTTCTTCTCCTCCTCCTCTTGCTGGAAATATTTCCTAATTTCCTCCTCGGAGCGAGGGACTTTGAAAGGCAGGGCTGGGTGCGGACCCACCCCCAGCAGCCTTGCCCGCCCTGCTTGGGGCAGCCCCCAGCCCTGCCCTGCTTGGAACGCTCCCCATCCATGCCCTGCCTGCCCCCATCATTGCCCATCTTGCCCGCTCACCTCCCAGTCCTGCCCTCCGCGGCTCGTCGCATTCCCCCCTGCCACCCTGCAGCTCGCCAGGGCAAGCCCAGCCACGTTTAGCCGGGAGAAAAGCAGACCAAGGGGAGACCTGCTGGAGGCTGGGGCCGGGAGGATGTTGGTCTCTTGGTCTCCTCTCCCTAGTAACAAGTGACAGGACGAGTGGAAATGGCCTTAAGTTGCACCAGGGGAGGTTTAGGTTGGATGTGAGAAGAAACTTCTTGGTTGAAAGGGTTCTCAGAGCCTGGCAGAGGCTGCCCAGGGAGGTGGGTGAATGTCCACCCCTGGAGGTGTTTGAAAGAGGCAGAGCTGTGGTGCTGAGGACCATGGCTTAGCCCCAGCCTTGGCAGAGTTGGAGACTGGTTGGGCTGGATGACCTGAAAGGGCTTTTCTAACCCAAACGAATCTGTGATTTGCACCCTGCAGGAGAGAGCAAGCCCTGGGGGAGGAGGAGGAGGGGGGAGCAAGGACTGCTTTGCTGTGATTGCCACTGTGACCCCCAGTCTTGCCCATGGCTGCTAGGAGGGGGCAGAATGCCAGGAGCAACCCAAGGGGCTGTGGGTTGGGGTTCACTTCCCCTCTCACATCACCAGTGGGGTCCATAGGGTGACAGGCAAGGTATGTGGGGGTTCTTGTTTATAGGGGTTCTGTTTATAGAGGTTCTTTATGGAGGCTATTATTTATAGGGGTTATTGATTAGGTTTCTTGACAAGGGTTATTGTTTATAGGGATTCTTATTTATAGGGGTTCTTGATAGGGGTTATTATTGGTAAGGTTTATTATTGATAGGGGTTATTTTTTATAGGGGTTCTTGCTAAAGGTTCTTGTTTATAGGGGTTCTTGATAGGAGTTCTTGATAGGGGTTATTGTTTATAGGGGTTCTTGATAGGAGTTCTTGTTTATAGGGGTTCTTGATGGGGGTTCTTGTTTATAGTGGTTCTTGATAGGGGTTATTGTTGATAGAGGTTCTTAATGGGGGTTATTATTTGTAGGGGTTACTGATAGGGGGTTTTGATGGGGGTTATGGTTTATAGGGGTTCTTGATAGGGGTTGTTGTTGATAGGGGTTCTTGCTAGGGGTTCTTGAGAACCCTGCTGAGAGCTGCCCCTAATCTGCCTATGGCAAGGGAAGGCCCTGAACCCACAGAGCCTGCTGAGCCCTTAGGAGGGTCACTGGGGTTGGTGAGGCCCTGCAGGAAGCCAGCAGCTTGGCACAGAAGGACTTGCTGCACCTCGGAGTGCCTCAAGTGTCCTTCCTGTGGGCAATTCCCCTTTCACCATGCCTGAACGGCTCCACCCTCTGCTAGCTCCAGCAGGGGAGCAGACGAAGCCAGTGTCCCACCCTGCAGGCAAAACTCTGCGGCTTTAGGAACTTAAAATAGGAGCAAAGCTATTAACTCACACACCCCAGCAGTTACAAGTACCCAGTGACCTTGAGCAGCCCTCTGCACCCACATCTTCAGGTGCCACAAGAGCCAAGGAGGAGCAGGGCCATTACTGCAGCTCCTGAACCCTCTTACACCTCCTCTTTTGTCACCACCCAGACAGAATTTTACCTTTTTTGGATTTCATTTGTGCTTTTCCTCCTTTCTTCCATTTCCCGCCCCCCCCCCCCTTAAAAACCAAACAATTAGATTTATTTTTTTTTTTATGACCATGTCCTTCAGCAGAGATGGAAAACTAAATTTCTCTGTTCAAGACAAAGTGTAAGATGTCACAAAGTTCCACTGTGCAGTGGTTTGTGGTCAACTGCCTGACCACCAAACCAGCTGCTTGGTTGTGGTGGGACAGCTGTGACTGATAATCATTTAGGTTTGGTCTCACTTTGTGAGTTCATTGCCAACACCTGGGGTGAAAGGCATTTCAGAAGCACAGTCCAACCCTCCTGCCAGAGCAGAGCACACAGGAACACATCCAGGTGGGGCTGGAAAGGCTCCAGAGAAGGAGACTCCACAACCTCTTTGGGCAGCCTGCTCCAGGCCTCCAGCAGCCTCACACCAAAAAAGTTTCTCCTCATGTTGAGGTGGAACCTCCTGGGTTCCAGCTTGGACCTGTTGTGCCTTGTCCTGTCCCTGGGCACCACCAAGTAGAGCCTGGAGCCTTCCTCCTGACCCCCAGCCCTCAGCTATTGATAGACATTGATCAGATCCCTCTCAGCCTTCTCCTCTCCACACTAAACACCCCCAGGGCTCTCAGCCTTTCTTCAGAGCAGAGATGCTCAAGTCCCCAAATCATCCTCCTGGCTCTCCCTTGGACTCTCTGCAGCAGGTCTCTGTCTCTCCTGACCTGGGGAGCCCAGAACTGGACACAGCATTCCAGGGGTGGTCTCAGCAGGGCAGAGCAGAGGGGCAGCAGAACCTCCCCAGCCCTGCTGCCCACACTTTTCTTGCTGCACCCCAGGATTCCCTTGACCCTCTTGGACTCAAGGGCACATTGATAAGAACTTGTTTAAAGACAGACACACACACACACACTCTCTCTACATGATTTTGTGTCCAGTAGCTAACTCTGGTTGTCCATTTCCCCTCTTCTGATTTAAAACTGTTCAGAGAGGGATAAAGTTGCATCTGCCCACGTGTGGTACTCTGATGGGACTCGGTTCCCCCAGCAGGGCCACTGGTGGGTACAACCCAAGGTGCAGAGCTCTTCCCAGGAGCTGAGCTGAGCAGGGCAGGGGAGGTTGGGTCTGGCTGTGGCTTCTGGGTGCAAGGTGCTCCACGAGCTGCTGTGGCAAAAGGGATAAACATGGGCAGAAGGAATTGGCAGGGCTGCAGCAATTAATCCCTGCTGTTGGTTCCCCCCTCCCCTGCCTGCTGGAACCTCATCACTGCAAGAGGAAGCAGTGGAACTGGGATATTTAATTAGCTGTCAGCCACCATGTTCCCCCTAAAGCTCCCTGTTCCCCTCAGTTCTGTTGCTGACCTACTTCCCAGCTCTTCTCCCTGAATGTGGTACACAGCTGCCGTGAAGCACCACAAGGTTAACTCTGCTGATGTGGGCTCCACTGGTGAGCTGCTCTCTGAGGAATCAGGCAGGTCCCCAGCTCCTCCCAGGCCACCTCTCTCTGCAGCCTGCAGTCTCCCAGGGCCTCCTCCTAAGGGAGGTGGCTGGGGCTCCATCCCTGGAGGTATTCAAGGTGAGGCTCAACAGGGCTCTGGGCAACCTGAGCTAGTTGGGGATGTGGTGCTCCCCAGGGCTCAGTGTTGGGACCACTTCTGTTTCACATCTTGGTTGATGACCTTGCTGAAGACCCAGAGTGTGGCAGCAGGAGGCTGGCAGATGGCACCATGTGAGGTGGCAGTGTTGATCTGCAGCAGGGCAGGGAGGCTCTGCAGAGGGACTTGGAGAGATTGGAGCCATGGCCAAGGTTACCAGGAGGAGCTGCAACAAGGCCAAGTGCCAGGGCCTGACCTTGGGCCACAACAACCCCAAGCAAGGCTGCAGGCTTGGGGCAGTGTGGCTGGAAAGCTGCTGGCAGAAAGGGACCTGGGGGTGCTGATGGCCAAGCAGCTGAAGAGGAGCCAGCAGGGTGCCCAGGTGGCCAAGGGAGCCAAAGGCATCCTGGCTGGCATCAGGAATGCTGTGTCCAGCAGGAGCAGGGAGGGGATTGTCCTCTTGGACTCAGCTCTGGGGAGGCCACAGCTCCAGTGTTGTGTCCAGCTTTGGGCTCCTCAGTGCAAGAGAGATGTGGAGGTGCTGGAGCCAGGGCAGAGGAGGACAAGGAAGCTGGGAAGGGCCTGGAGAAGAAATCTGATGGAGAGAGACTGAAGGAGCTGGGGATGGGTAGTGTGAAAGAGAGGAGGCTGAGGGGAGACCTCCTGGCTCCCTCCAGCTGCCTGGAAGGAGGTTGTGGAGAGGTTGGTGCTGGTCTCTTCTCCCAGCTGATTAGTGACAGAACAAGAGGGAACAGCCTCAAGCTGCAGCAGGGCAGGGGCAGACTGCACAGGAGGAAGAATTGTTCCCAGCAAGAGTGGTCAGGCACTGGGATGAGCTGCCCAGGGAGGTGGTGGAGTCCCCAAGCCTGGAGGTGTTTCAAGGTGGTTTGGATGTGGTGCTTGGGGCTATGGTTCAGGGGTGAGCCTTGCAGAGTAGGGGCAGTGGTTGGACTTGGTGCTCCTGAGGGGCTCTTCCAACCTGAATGGTTCTGTGATTCTTTGATGTCCCTGCTGACTGCAGAGGGGGTTGGGCTGGATGACCTTTGGGGGTCCCTTCCAACCCAGACCATTGGCTTGGGATGATTCTAAGCCTCACAGAAAGGTTGCTTCAGGCTGAGGGATTTTTTTTTTTTTTTTGGTGGTATTTCAGGGGAGCTGGAGAAAAGAAAGAGTTTGTCAGTGCCTGTGGTGGTGCTCATCAGACCATGTGGCACTCAGCCCTGGTGGTGCTGGAACAGAGAAGGGGAGGCAGAGGTGCAGCATTAGCCCTGCACCTGAGAGCAGCTTCCCTCTGCCTGCAAAGTCACTGCTTAGGGGGAGAAGCTGTTCCCCACTCCCCAGCACCTAGCACAGCCCTTTCCAAGCACCTTCAGACCTCCATCCTCCACAGCCTCCAACAAATAAACTGGAGTTGGGCTCCAACAGAGAGAGTGGAAGTCAGAGAGGAGGGGAGACAATGGGCCCAAAGGATGAGGAGAGAGGGTGTAGTAGGAGTGCTCCCCACCGCAGTGGCTGTGGGAGATGATGAGGAAAGGTGTAGTAGGAGTGCTCCCCACTGCAGTGGCTGTGGGAGATGATGAGGAAAGGTGTAGTAGGAGTGCTCCCCACTGCAGTGGCTGTGGGAGACAATCACAGAATCACAGAACCATTCAGGCAGGAGATCACCAAGTCCAGCCACTGCCCCTACTCTGCAAGGCTCACCCCTAAACCATAGCCCCAAGCACCACATCCAAACCACCTTGAAACACCTCCAGGCTTGGGGACTCCACCACCTCCCTGGGCAGCTCATCCCAGTGCCTGACCACTCTTGATGGGGAAAAAATTCTTCCTCCTGTCCAGTCTAGATGATGAGGAAAGGTGTAGTAAGAGTGCTCCCCACTGCAGCCTGGGCTGTGCTGAGGGAGGCAGCAGCTTGCTCCAGCTCCAGGCTCCAGCTCCCTTTCCCCTCCCTGTCTGCCTCGGCAGTGCCAGGAGCGAGCACCTCCCCCTCCTAACAGGCTTACAAGTGCTCCCGGAGGTCCTGATGGCAGCGCTAGGGAGTGCTTCTTTCACAGAATCACAGCACCACAGAAGGTCAGGGGCTGGAGGGGACCTTCAGAGATCATCCAGCCCAACCCCCTGCCAGAGCAGGGCACCCAGGGCAGGGCACACAGGAGCACAGCCAGGCAGATCTCCAATATCTGCAGAGAAGGAGACTCCACAACCCCCCTGGGCAGCCTGTTCCAGGGTTCTGTCACCCCTCACAGGGAAATAATGCTTCCTTCTGTTCCCATGGCACTTCCTATGCCTCAACTCCCACCACTGCCCCTTGTGCTGGCATTGGGCATCCCCCAGCAGAGCCTGGCTCCAGCCTCTGGGCACTCCCCCTGCACATCTTTAGCACCAGCAATGAGCTCACCCTCAGGCTCCTCCTCTCCAAGCTCCAGAGCCCTCAGCTCCCTCAGGCTCTCCTCGTAAGGAGAAAGCCCTTCATTCATTCAGCCCTTCACTCATCACACCCACAGCCCTCACTGACAGCAGCCTGCAGCTCCCTGGAGGAGCTTTCCAGGTATTGCCTACACACACAGAGCCTGACAGAGGATTCCTCCCTGGAACAGAATGTGCTGCCCAGGGAGGTGGTGGAGTCACCATCCCTGGAGGTGTTCAAGAGGGGATTGGACGTGGCACTTGGTGCCATGGTTTAGATAGTCATGAGGTTTAGGGTGACAGGTTGGACTCGATGATCTTTGAGGTCTCTTCCAACCTTCTTGATTCTATGATTCTATGATTCTATGACTTAGGGGACTGGGGAGTCTGGGGCACAGGACACAATGGTGCAGACAGTTCTCTGTTCAAGAGACCTCAGAGATGGGTTAGAAGAAGGTGAGAAGAACACCCCTCCAGGTATTTGTTGCTTGAAGAATCACAGAATTGGTAGGGTTGGAAGGGACCCCATGGCTCATCCAGTTCCAACCCCCCCCCCCTGCAGGGACACCTCACATCACAGCAGGTTGCTCACAGCCACATCCAGCCTGGCTGCAAAAATCTCCAGGGATGAGGCTTCCACCACCTCCCTGGGCAATGAATGCCTGCCTTATATTGCCTGTGGTCAGGAGAAGCTCAGCCACAGCCACAGCAAGCTCACAGCTGAGCACTCTCCTCCCAGCATCCCTTCACCCTACCTGGAACATCTCCTCTCTGGGATGTTTTAGTCTCTGCTTCAGCTTTTGGAGCAGATAATCTGAGAATCAGAGAATGTTGAGGCTGGCAGAGACCTCTGAGCTCCTCCAGCCCAACCTCACACCCAGAGCTCACAGAGCCACCACAGCTGCTCAGCCTCTGCCACTGCACCACCTCCCTCAGCACCACATCCACACAGCTTTGAAACCCCTCCAGGGATGGGGACTCCACCACCTCCCTGGGCAGCCTGGGGCTGTGCCTGAGAGCCCTTGCTGGGAAGAGATTGTTCCTGACATCCAACCTGGACCTCCCCTGGCACAGCCTGAGGCTCTTCCCTCCTGACCTGTCCCTTGTTGCATGTGGGAAGAGCCCAAGCCCATAATGCTGGAGGACATCTACTGAGTCCTCACTGGTCAGTTGACTCTGGCCATGGTTTTGCTTAAGTCCCTCAGGAGCTGCCAGAGAGGTTCTGCAGGAGCAGCTGGGCTGTCACCTCTGGCTTGCCACCCAGCTCTCTGCTCCCCACTGCAGCAGGCTCTGAGTGTGTGCCCACTGAGCCTACCTCCCCTGCCTGTTCTTGGCTGAGACCTGGAGATCCCTCAGAGTGGAGCTTCTACAAAAGGTGCTCAGAAAGGTAATCAGCAGCAGGGTGAGCACTCACTTGCACTGTGCCCTTCACAGCTGCCTCTGCTGTCAGGAGGATAAAGCAAGCATTCAGAAATGGGACCTGAGCTGTTCAATGCATTCAGCAATGACTTGGATGAGGGCACTGCCAGCAAGTCTGCTGCTGGCACCAAACTGGGAGCAGTGGTGACACAGGAGGTTGTGCTGCCATTCAGAGAGCCCTGGACAGGCTAAGAGCTGGGCAGGGAGACATGGAATGAAATTCAGCAAGGGCAAGGGGAGATTCCTGCACCTGGGAAAGAACAACCCCATGGAGCAGGAGAGGTTGGGGACTGAGCTGCTGGAGAGCAGGGAAGGGGAAAAGGCCCTGGGGGTCCTGGTGGATGGGAGGTTGGCCATGAGCCAGCAATGTGCTCTGGTGGCCAAGAAGGCCAAGGGCAGCCTGGGGGGGATCAGAAGGGCTGTGGTCAGTAGGTCAGAGAGGTTCTCCTGCCCCTCTGCTCTGCCCTGCTGAGGCCACATCTGGAATATTGTGTCCAGGTCTGGGCCCCTCAGCTCAAGAAGGACCTCAGGGAAGTGCTTGAGAGAGTCCAGCACAGAGCCACAAAGATGCTGCAGGCAGTGGAACATCTTCCTCATGGGGAGAGCCTGAGGGAGCTGAGGGCTCTGGAGCTTGGAGAGGAGGAGCCTGAGGGTGAGCTCATTGCTGGTGCTAAAGATGTGCAGGGGGAGTGCCCAGAGGCTGGAGCCAGGCTCTGCTGGGGGATGCCCAATGCCAGCACAAGGGCAGTGGTGGGAGTTGAGGCATAGGAAGTGCCATGGGAACAGGAGGAGAGATTTTGTCCCTGTGAGGGTGGCAGAGCCCTGGAGCAGGCTGCCCAGGGGGGTTGTGGAGTCTCCCTCTGTGGAGATATTGAAGACCTGCCTGGCTGTGCTCCTGTGTGCCCTGCCCTGGGTGCCCTGCTCTGGCAGGGGGGTTGGACTGGATGAGCTCTGGGGGTCCCTTCCAGCCCCTGACACTCTGTGATTCTGTGTCTCTGACTCTGTGACTCTGTGGGGTGCAGCAGTGAAGAGGAAGGGCACTTCTGTCTGCTGGACACCACACACTGCTGTCTGAGCCCTCTAGGCAGTGGCTCCATAGAGGCTCCCAAGTGGTTGGCACAAGGCAGAAGCCATCCCCTGACCTTAGGGCTAAGAGAGGTTTAACTTCCAGCATTTACCTCCTGTGTATTGTCTTTCCAAGTTGCTTATGGGCCAGAGCTTTGTGGCAATCTTCCAGCAGGTTTTCTATATCCTCCTGGTGGTGTTACCTCATGGGCAAACTGCTGCCAAGAGGAAAAGAGCAGCAGCTCCTCCTGACACTCTTCTGGCTACATCACCCAAAGGCTGACCACAAGGAGCCCCACAGTGAAGCCTTGAGTGCTGCCTCCAACCTGTGCTCCTGCCACATTCTTTCCTGGGCCTAGCTGGGCAAAGAAATGCAGGAGAAAGTCTCTCTCATTTTGAAATAGTTTTGTTTTGGTTTGGTTTTGCACTGGTTATGGAAAATATAGGCTCCAATAAGCATCTTTCTCAGGAACTGAGGCATGATTTGATCTGAAGTGAGTTTCTGAGCACATGAGTAACCTATACTTAGGGCAGCTTGGAGCCTTGCTGATAGCCTCACCCTTCTTCTGAAGTGGGACATATCTCCAGATGCATCTAGACAAAAGAATTAACCTGGAGGTTCCATGCTCTGAGTGTGCTTGAGGACCCCTGTGACCCAGTGCAGGAGAAGAGTGGCTACACTTTATTGTGGGAGAAGGGAAACCTTTGAGTCCTGGGCTGCAGCCAAAGCAGTGTGGGCAGAGCTGGAGAGAGAGGATCCTGCCCCTCTGCTCTGCTCTGCTCTGGGGAGACCTCACCTGCAGGGCTGTGTCCAGCCCAACACAAGAGAGACCTGGAGCTGCTGGAGAGGGTCCAGAGGAGGCCAGAGAGATGCTGAGAGGGCTGGAGAAGCTCTGCTGTGGGGACAGGCTGGGAGAGTTGGGGCTGTTGAGCCTGCAGAGGAGAAGGCTGCAGGGAGAGCTCAGAGCTGCATTTCAATGTCTGCAGGGGAGCTGCAGGCAGGCTGGGGAGGGACTGTTGAGAAGGGCTTGGAGTGCTAGGCCCAGGGGCAGGGCTTTGAAAGTGGAGCAGGGCAGCTTGAGGTTGGAGCTGAGGAGGAAGTTGTGCCCAAGGAGAGTGGTGAGACACTGGCACAGGCTGCCCAGGGCTGTGCTTGAGGCCCCAGCCCTGGAGCCATCCAAGCTCAGCCTGGCTGTGTCCCTCTGCAGCCTGCTCTAGCTGGAGGGGTCCCTGCTGAGTGCAAGATGCCCTTGGAGGCTCCCTCCCAACCCAGTGCAGGCTGTGGCTCTGTGATAGCTGCCACTGAATACCTGCTCAGTGCTCAGTGATTTCTGTTCAGCTACCAATGTTTGGGTAAGATTCAGGACAAACCAGAAGTGTTTTACAAAACAGAAGTGTCCCCTTATAGACACTGGAGAGTCTCCAGTCTAAATCACCACAGACCCACCTGAGGATCCACAATTCAGGGACCAGTCCTTCCACTTAGAAAAACTGAGGCAAGCCTGCCCAGATGTGCACCCTGCTTCACATCTGCCTGCAAAGTGTCTTCACGTGTAAAACCAGCTGAAGATCATAGAATCACAGAGTCACAGAACCAAAGAAGGCCTTGGGTTGGAGCTCAGAGCTCATCTACTCCATCACCCCTGCCACAGGCAGGGTCACCTCTCAGGTAGACTTAGTTGCCCAAGGTCTCACCCAACCTGGCTTTGAACACCACCAGGGTAGGGATATCCACAGCCTCCCTGGGCAGCCTGTTCCACAGTCTCACCACCCTCACAATGAAGAACTTCTCCCTCAGCTCCAGTCTGACCCTGCTCTGCCTCAGCTTCAAACCATTCCCCCTTGGCCTGTCTCCAGACACCCTCAGCAAAAGTCTCTCTGCAGCCTTCCTGCAGGATCCCTTCAGCTATTGCAAGGCAGCTCTGAGGTCTCCCTGGAGCCTTCTCCTCTCCAGGCTGCACACCCCCAGCTCCCTCAGCCTGGCCTCACAGCAGAGCTGCTCCACAATGATGCACTGCAAACCTTTGGCCCTTGACCCTCACTTTCCATCTTCTTACCCTTAAACCCCCCCAGGGAAGGGTTTAACCCCACCCCTTCCCAGTCTGGAAGCAGGCTCTGATGCACAGCCCCAGAGGGATGCTGCAAGCCAGGACCAGTTTGTGAGCAGGGGAAGCTTTGCCACTGCTCCTGCTTTCTGGGCATCTCCAGTCCCTGCTGACACAGACATGCCTGATTTGAGCAGGCTGCTCCTGGAAACAGACAGCCTGAGTGCCTTGCAACGTGCCTGGATGTAGGCAGCCCACAGGAGATTACAGCACCACACAGGGTTGAAGCCTCTAACCTTAGCAAAGCTGATGTCTCACCAGCACAATCTTCCTGCCTTCATCCCCAGGTGGAACCTCACTTCTTGTCCTGGAGAGGATTTTATCTGACCTATGTCCTTCCTTTTTTGTGGCTGTGACTGGTGCAGAGGCTTTCCGTTAGCTGGTTCTGTCCCCTGGAAACCATCTGCAGGAAGGTACTGAGCTGAGTCAGGCTCTTGGAAGAGCTGGAGGTGTGCTGAGGGTGGCAAAGGTGCTGGGCTTCAGGCATAGCCCCAGGGTAAGAGGGATGTCAAAGTAGGACCTTAGAGCACATCCAGTTCCAACCCCCTGCCATGGGCAGGGACATCTCCCACCAGCACAGCTTGCTCAAGGCCTCATCCAGCCTGGCTCTGAACACCTCCAGGAGCAGCCAGACCCTCCCGGGGCAACCTGTGCCAGTGTCTCACCACCCTCACTGCCAACAATTTCTTCCTCATCTCCAGGCTCAGTCTCCTCTCTCCCAGCTCAAAGCCATTGTCCCTCATCCTGTCACTCCAAGCCCTTGTCCAAAGTCCCTCCCCAGCTCTCCTGGAGCCCCTTAGGTCCTGGCAAGCTGCTCTAAGGTCTCCCAGGAGCCTTCTCTTCTCCAGGCTGGACAGCCCCAACTCTCCCAGCCTGTCCCCACAAGGGATCTTCTCCAGCTTTATGCTCATCTTTGTGGCCTCCTCTGGACCCTGTCCAGCAGCTCCATGTCCCTCTCGTGCTGGGGGCCCCAGGACTGGAGGCAGTGCTGCAGTTCTGCCTCTTTGCTAAGCCTCCCTGCTCCCAGACAATCCCTCCACCTGTATTTACTTTTCCCTGACTGGGTGCACTTGTTTGGTGCTCATGATATGGTTGCCTTGGCAATTTCTCCCTCAGTCGGCAATTCAGCCACTCAGTGCTCTGCTTGTGTCATGTGCAGTGCTCCTCTTTTCCTCTGCCCCTTGCTCCTGGTGGGAGTACTGCTCAGGGCTGCATCTCCCTTACCCATCTCCTCCTAGAGTCACAGAACCATCTCAGTTGGGAAACACCTTTCAGGTCCAGGAGCCCAACTCTGACTAAAGGCTTTGGGAACCCTTTCAGTCAAGAAGTTTCTTCTGCTATCCAATCTAAACCTCCCCTGGGGCAACCTGAGGCCATTTCCTCTCCTGTCATTTGTTACTAGGGAGCAGAGCCCAAGCCCAGCTGGCTGCAGCCTCCTCTCAGGGAGCTGCAGAGAGCAATGAGGTCTCCCCTCAGCCTCCTCTTCTCCACACCCCCAGCTCCCTCAGCTGCTCCTCCCCAGCCCTCTTCTCCAGACCCTTCCCCAGCTTCCCTGCCCTTCTCTGGTCCCTCTCCAGCCCCTCAGTGTCCTTCTGGGAGGACCCCAGCACTCCAGGTGTGGCCTCCCCAGTGCTGGCTCCAGGGGGGACCATCACTTTGCTGCTCCTGCTGCTCACACTCAAGGCTCTGATAGCTTCTGACAGTTGTGGTATGAAGGTTCTGTTAGGTTCTCATCCCCTTACTTCAAGTCATGTCTCACCCAGCTGCCAAGTCAGGGTTAACCAAAGTCTTTCTTTGCTCTGGGGAGTGCCCACCTGTGCCCTTGTGTCCCATTGGAGTTGCCAGGTCCCTGTTGCTCCCCACACAGCCTCCCCCCCCCCATCCCCATTCCTCCCAGATCTGTAGCTGCACTTTTCACACTGCTAGAGTAGGAGGCACAGCAGGGGTACTGGATATCCCCCCCCCCTCCCCCCAGTCCCTACTGTGCCCTCTCCTCCTGCTCTCCAGCCCCCACACACATACACAGAAACCATATTAGAATTACAGAACTGTCAGGGTTGGAAGGGACCTCAAGGCTCAGCCAGTTCCAACCCCCCTGCCATGGGCAGGGACACCTCACACTCCAGCAGGTTGCTCACAGCCACATCCAGCCTGGCTGCAAAAACCTCCAGGGATGAGGCTTCCACCACCTCCCTGGGCAACCTCTGCCAGGCTCTCACCACCCTCATGGGGAACAACTTCTTCTTAAGGAGGACCTGAGGAGGAAGTTGTGCCCAAGGAGAGTGGTGAGACACTGGCACAGGCTGCCCAGGGCTGTGCTTGAGGCCCCAGCCCTGGAGCCATCCAAGCTCAGCCTGGCTGTGTCCCTGTGCAGCCTGCTCTAGCTGGAGGTGTCCCTGCTGAGTGCAAGATGCCCTTGGAGGCTCCCTCCCAACCCAGAGCAATCTGTGAGGCTGTGATCTTCAAGCTTGCCAAAGCCCCTCCACAGCCCAGCACACCATGAGGAAGCTGCTCACTCTGAGAAGCTTTCAGACAGAGTCTGTCTGAAATTCTGGGGAGAGGGAAGAGGCTGTCCCATGACAGCAGGGGTGGCTTGAGAGGAGAACTCTCTCTCACAAGCAGTGCAGTTTCATTTCTCCAAGAACTCCAGCAACAAACCAAACCAAACTAAAACAACCCAACCCCACCAAACCCAACCCCAGAATCATCACAGCACATCTGGTTTGCTTCTCTTCCTTTCCTTCTTTGCTTCCTTCCTCTGCACATCTCCAGAAGCTGTAAGCACCCAACATCTGTGTGGGGGAGTCCCTGCCCTTGAGACTCTCCTCTAAGCTGTGGGGGCAGAGGGAACTGGCATCAGAGCCATGCTGCTGCCTCAGCTCTTCCTAGGGCAGAGTCAGCCAAGTGCCTTCTCCAAGGTGCCTCAGGGAAGGCTGAGGAGCACAGAAACTCCCTATCCAGGGGGTTCTGGTGGTCCAGCACTGAGTGCTGCTTGTAGCCAGCAGCAGGCAGCAGCTCCCCCAGCACTCAGGGGTTAATCTCTTGCAGAGCTGGCAGTGCCTGAGGGACACCTAACCCAGCAAGGTCACTGGGGGGGTGGGGGGGTGAAATGAGGCAGAGCTGAGGCAGAAGGTGGTCAAACCAAAGCAGCAGGCAGGGATGCAAGGAAGATTTCTGCCCACCCTGCAAGGTTAGAGCCCATGAGAGTGAGGCCAAGCTTCTCTTTGGAGAAGTCATTGTGCATCCTCTTGCCTAAGGGCTTTGGTTTTCACCAGGTGTTCCAGAAGCTTTCTTGGTGTTGAAGAGGCACAAACCAGATCCAAAGCAGGTGCTGCACACAGCTGAGGTCACTCACTGCTCCCTTTTGACATAAACAATGCATTTGCCCTGCACTATCCAGCCCCACTGCAGGCTGGCAGGCAGATGGCACAGTGCAGGAGGCCAAACTACCTTCACGACCAGAGGTTACAGCCAGAGTCCTGCACTACATCCAATGTGCCCTGCAGCTCCCTCTGGTCACAGCAGCACAGAATGCCAGGGGCTGGAAGGGACCTCCAGAGAGCATCCAGCTCAACCCCCCTGCCAGAGCAGGGGCACCCAGGGCAGGGCACACAGGAGCACAGCCAGGCAGGTCTTCAATATCTCCACAGAGGGAGACTCCACAACCCCCCTGGGCAGCCTGCTCCAGTGCTCTGCCACCCTCACAGGGACAAAATCTCTCCTCCTGTTCCCATGGCACTTCCTATGGCTCAGCTTCCACCACTGCCCTTGTGCTGGCATTGGGCATCCCCCAGCAGAGCCTGGCTCCAGCCTCTGGGCACTCCCCCTGCACATCTTTAGCACCAGCAATGAGCTCACCCCCAGGCTCCTCCTCTCCAAGCTCCAGAGCCCTCAGCTCCCTCAGGCTCTCCCCATGAGGAAGATGTTCCACTGCCTGCAGCATCTTTGTGGCTCTGTGCTGGACTCTCTCAAGCACTTCCCTGAGGTCCTTCTTGAGCTGAGGAGCCCAGACCTGGACACAATATTCCAGATGTGGCCTCAGCAGGGCAGAGCAGAGGGGCAGGAGAACCTCTCTGACCTACTGACCACAGCCCTTCTGATCCACCCCAGGCTGCCCTTGGCCTTCTTGGCCACCAGAGCACATTGCTGGCTCATGGCCAACCTCCCATCCACCAGGACCTAATGGCAAGGGGAACCTTCGTATGGCTCCATGCAGCACTGCAGCTGCTCAGGAAGCATCCCAGTCCCCAGTTTGTAAGCCACAGCTCCCAGAACCTGACACAGATTCACAAAATGGGTTGGGTTGGAAGGGATCTCAAAGCTCATCCAGTTCCAACCCCCTGCCATGGGCAGGGACACCTCCCCCCAGCACAGCTTGCTCAAGGCCTCATCCAGCCTGGCCCTGAACACCTCCAGGCAGGAGGCAGCCACAGCCTCCCTGGGCAACCTGTGCCAGTGTCTCACCACCCTCACTGCCAGCAATTTCTTCCTCATCTCCAGTCTCAATCTCCTCTCTCCCAGCTCAGAGCCATTGTCCCTCATTCTGTCACTCCCAGCCCTTGTCCAAAGTCCCTCCCCAGCTCTCCAGGTACCGGAAGGCTGCTCTGAGCTCTCCCTGCAGCCTTCTCTTCTCCAGGCTGAACAGCCCCAACTCTCCCAGCCTGTCCTCACAGCAGAGCTTCTCCATCCCTCTGATGATCTTGGTGGCCTCTTTTGGACCCTATCCAGCAGCTCCAGGCCTCTCTTGTGCTGGGGGCTCCAGAACTGGAGGCAGTGCTGCAGGTGGGGTCTGAGCAGAGGAGAGCAGAGGGGCAGAATCCCCTCCCTGTGTTGCTGCTCACACTTCTACCAGTTGTGATATTTGGATATTTGCACTTTTGTTATTTTTTTTTTTCCCAAGCCCCAGCTGCTGAAGGCCCTGTGAGGAGACATCACCTCCTCAGCTCTCATTTCTTTGACTTCCTTCTGGTGACCAAGCAAAGTGGAACACAGCAGACCACACAGCAAAAGCAGAAGGGCAAATCCAGAGGGCACAACAGTTGTTGCTTTTTGACTTTCTAGATTTGGGGAGGAGGGATTTGATTTGATTTGGGCCAGACAATTATTTTCTCCAGGCCAGAGCAGCATTGGGATGGTGGTAAAAAAAAACAAATGAAGTGAAGAGTGCTGGTGGCTGCCTGGTTGTGGCCCTGTGCAGGACCCACAGTGCTGTCCCTAGGCTCTTGCTCTCCCTAGGAAATGCCTTTCAGCTGACCTTGCACCCACCCTTGTTTTCAGTTCCTGTATTCTGCAGGTTTTGCAAGAGCAGAAGAAAGCTTCAGCGTTTTCACAGGCTCACAGGACGTTAGAGGTTGGAAGGGACCTCCCAGAGATCATCCAGTCCAATCCCCCCAGGGTAGTCTGCACAGGAATGCATCCAGGCAGGTTTGGAAAGGCTGCAGAGAAGGAGACTCCACAACCTCTCTGGGCAGCCTGCTCCAGGCCTCCAGCAGCCTCACACCAAAGAAGTTTCTCCTCATGTTGAGGTGAAAACTCCTAGGGTCCAGCTTGTATCCATTGTTCCTTGGCTTACTGCTGTGCACCACCCAACAGAGCCTGGCCCCCTTCACTTGACTCCCAGCCCTCAGCTATTGATAGACATTGATCAGATCCCTCTCAGCCTTCTCCTCTCCACACTAAACAGCCCCAGGGCTCTCAGTCTCTCTTCAGAGCAGAGATGTTCAAGTCCCACAATCATCCTCACAGCTCTGTTGGACTCTCTCCAGCAGGTCTCTGTCTCTCTTGACCTGGGGAGCCCAGAACTGGACACAGCATTCCAGGGGTGGTCTCAGCAGGGCAGATTAGAGAGGAGAAGAACCTCCCCAGCCCTGCTGCCCACACTTTTCTTGCTGCCCCCCGGGATGCCCTTGGCCCTCTTGGCCACAAGGGCACATTGCTGGAGTCCATCTGAGGCCCCCTGAAGCAGCAGGGGATCTCTGCAGACAGGTCCCCAGCCAGCAAGTCAGACCCAGGCTGCAAAAGCCTCACTCAGCTCCTTCGTGGTGCAGCTTTCCTCTGGGGGATCTGAGGATGTTCTCTTCTTGGGTGCACTGCAAACCACAAACATGGCAGTGGGCATCCTGAACCAGTGGAAAGAGACCCTGCCCATAACCAGGGGAGTTGGAACTGGATGCTCCTTGAGGTCCCATCCAGCCCTGACAGTTCATAGAACCATAGAATCACAGAATTGTCAGGGTTGGAAGGGACCTCAAGGCTCAGCCAGTTCCAACCCCCTGCCATGGCCAGGGATACCTCACACCACAGCAGGTTGCTCACAGCCACATCCAGCCTGGCTGCAAAAACCTCCAGGGATGAGGCTTCCACCACCTCCCTGGGCAACCTCTGCCAGGCTCTCACCACCCTCATGGGGAACAACTTCTTCCTCACATCCAACCTGAATCTCCCCACTTCTAGTTTTGCTCCATCCCCCCCAGTCCTATCACTACCTGACACCCTAAAAACTCCCTCTCCTGTGATTCTCTCCCATCTCACAAGGAAGTCTGAATTCAGGGACTGGTGGCAGATGTCTGGTACAAAAGGCTTATTCAGACCTGATGTCTGAAAACTCTCTTGGGTTTTCTGGTTGTTTTGGAAGGTTTAGGAACACAAAGCCTCAGCTTTCCTTGGAAGTCCTGTGTGCCTTTGGTTGCTTTTCACAAGACATACAAGGTCCAAGTGCCACCAGGGTGGTGGGCTGCAGCCAGAGGAGTGTGGGCAGCAGGGCAGGAGAGGGGATTCTGCCCCTTGGCTCTGCTCTGCTCACACCTCACCTCCAATCCTGCCTCCAGC
>NW_026539188.1:0-217500 GCF_027791375.1 Indicator indicator
GCACATGAAGGGAACCTCCTAGCACTAAATTTCTTTTGCCATTTGGTGTATTTTGAGGAGAGAGACTAAATGGAGCTTGCAATTCTGGCCTAGCTCTTTCCTGTCACCAGTTACAGCCATGTCTAAGCAGTGGAAAAAAGTTGCTTTACAAGCCGCACAGAGACAAAGAAAAGCATGGGGGCTAACACATCAAGGGAACATCCTAGCACCAAATTTCTTTTGCCATTTAGTGTATTTTGAGGAGAGAGACCAAATGGAGCTTGCAATTCTGGCCTAGCTCTTTCCTGTCACCAGTTACAGCCATGTCTAAGCAGGTGGAAAAAAGCTGCTTTACAAGCCGCACTGAGACAAAGAAAAGCATGGGGGCTAACACATCAAGGGAACATCCTAGCACCAAATTTCTTTTGCCATTTGGTGTATTTTGAGGAGAGAGACTAAATGGAGCTTGCAATTCTGGCCTAGCTCTTTCCTGTCACCAGTTACAGCCATGTCTAAGCAGGTGGAAAAACGTTGCTTTACAAGCCGCACAGAGACAAAGAAAAGCATTGGGGCTAACACATCAAGGGAACCTCCTAGCACCAAATTTCTTTTTCCATTTGGTCTATTTTGAGGAGAGAGACTAAATGGAGCTTGCAAATCTTGGATAGCTCTTTCCTGTCACCAGTTACAACCATGTCTAAGCATGTGGAAAAATTGCTTTACAAGGCGCACAGAGACAAAGGAAATCATTGGGGGCTAACATATAAAGGGAACCTCCTAGCACCAAATTTCTTTTTCCATTTGGTGTATTTTGAGGAGAGAGACTAAATGGAGCTTGTTGGGGAACTTGCTTCTCAGGAACTTGTCAGGGAGAACCCACGGCGAGGGCAGCGCGGGAAGATCCCCGCACAATCAATATGATTGATAAGCAAGTCTCAACTTTATTGTTCAAAAGCACAGCTTATATAGCATCTTTGGCTAAATATGTACAGGTGGCGTAATTCTATTGGTACACATTAATTGAATATACCAAGTGTCATCATTTAATTGGTTTAAGGTAAAAAGCTCGATTATAATGTCACGCCTACTTGCAATTAATTCTACGTGCAGTTCCACAAACTTCTCTCTCATTAGGTACTTATTTTCATCCTGTTTAACACAGCTGCAAGGACAACCACAAGGCCATAGTAACCTTGGCACATCCTGTAGTTCGATAACACAGCTGCAACACATCAGCCTAAAAGCTGTGAGCAGTAAGCAACAAGATGGAGTACGGCCTACACATTTTGCTCAAACAGTTGTTCCATAGATCCATCTCTCTTAGATTCGAGCCATTCCCCAACAATTCCCCCACTTTTCTTTTGTACGAGAAAAGCTCAGGATGTGACCTCGTTGACACTTCACATGATACATCCATATGCAATACGCAAAACAATCAAAATCAACAAACCAATACCAATCCAACGTAAACCTTCTTTGAGTAGGCCCACTAACCAAGGAGACATATTCCCAAACCAAGATTGAAACCATTGATCAAAAGGATTTACATTTTTGACAATTGATTTAGTATGGTTTTCCAACCAAGCAATCTTTTGATGAATTGATTGACTGTGATCAGACAAATTAAAACAACACATGCCTTCAAAATCTTTACAGCTGTGACCATGAGCTAAAAGCAAAAAATCAACAGCAGCTCTATTCTACAAATATGCATGTCTTAAACTATTTTGATCTAAAAACAATTATTCAAAATTTCAGTAATAACATTAGCTTGTTTAACTGACCAGCAAGCTAATTTCTCTTAAGAAATCAATTGATTAAGCCTTATAGACATTACAATACGCAGGATAAAAAAGCAATAAAAGAAGCAAAACAGCAAAAGCATAAATATTGTTTTAGCAAGACTATAAAGCTAGCCAAAAATGGTTAAAGGACCGAGACTCCAAAGTCCTCCTCTGATTCATGAGGGCAGAGCTGGCCAGGCTCTATCCCCACAAATAAGGAAAGCACCTGCAGGCAGATAATGAGGATGGGAATGCCTCTTCACTTCTATAAATTCAGCTCAATTGCACCATGCAGTATAATTTCTGTACCTCTTCCCTGCTAGAGTAACATCCTGAATATCTGTGGCTTTGTATGATGTAGAATTAAACACAACACAGTAATCCATTCTTACCAATCCTAACATACTTATCTCTTGAGGCTAGTCAGATTTGTCTTTTCAAATCCTTTACACCCAAAACTATGAAAGCTTTTAAGTGTGCCAGGAAGCACATGTAGAATGATCTTTTCAAGTTCAGTGGTTCAGTTTTTTCAGTGATGTTCTTTTACCCATTCACTGATATGCCCACCAGACAGGTGCTGAAGGGATTGGCAGGCGTTGATACGGAGAGGCACAGCATGTCTCGTCCTATGGCCTTGGCAAGCGTGATCCACACATTTTGCTGTGGTTTGAGATCTGCAAGGCTGCTGCTGCAGTCAGCATCCAAAGGATGATGAAAGCACTGGGACCCAATATGGTCCAAAACCTGTTTAGACACAAGCATATCCTCCACCCGAGGTTATTAATGCGCTGGTGGTAGTCAAAGGATTAAAATGATGTGTCATTGGGGTTTCCTGGGAATCATTAGGAAGCTGTAAAAAAATTAAATTTTAAAATGTAAGACATATGTTTAACCAGGCCTCTGAAGAGGTCCCTACCATTCCCCCTCTTTAGTTTTTGCAAAAGTCACTTCAGTATACTGTGTGAGGGAATAAGGAATACAGGGAACATGAGCGAAACCCCACAATTGCAAGAATGAATTAATTTTACCAGATAGATAGGCTGGGCTGTTTGCCTATTCCTGGGTAACCACTGTTTAACATTCTGGTGAGTGAACATATAAATCTACATAAACATATTCCCTAATTACATGACATTAAGGCATTGAGACATTCAGTCCTAAATGAAATGTTTCCTCCGGGGACACTCGTGCAGTCAGCTTCAGATCAGTGCTTCTGAGCTCGGTTAAACAGGCACTGTGGTCAGACTCAGTGGTCAGCTGATTGTCAGATTCACGGCCACTGCTGTTTGTCCCATCCTTTGAGTCTGGTGTTCTGCCATGGTGGCATCAGGAATATAATCCTTATCTTAAACCCTTTATAAACACAAAAACCAAAACAACATTCTATAACGTTTCTAAAATAAAGTCTTAATAAACTGCTAATACCAAAAAAGACCTAAAAACTTAAAGAACTATGTGAAAATTAAATCATCAAAGTAATGTGAAAGAAAACAACAAAAAAGATGTTATATTATGTAACGTACGCTTTTCAAAATGAAAACTTATTTACCATATGTATATAGAGCTCTTTTTGAAATTGCCAGCACACTCAAAAAAAAAAAAAAGAGAGGTTCGAACCAGAATAAAGGAAAAAAAGAAACCTTAACCTATAAACTCATAAAACCAGTAGCACTTACACGGTGTGTATGCTTGTTGATTAGGAAAAATACTTAAACATAATCACTAAATCCCTTACAATCAGAAGTAATGATAAAAGCAATACATAGGTATCAGTTGCATTTATGAAATGGTGAAATACCTTTCTTTACAAAACTTAACACTTTTACTTTAAAATCAGAACACAGGTTTCTGCAGACCTTCAACAGGGAGTGAAACAAGGGAGTGAGATAAGGAGGAAGAAGGAAGGGGGGGAGAGAAAAGGAGGGAGAGGCAAACGGCAGTAGAGAAGACACTTTTTTCTTTTTTTTTTCTTTTCGTTGTTCATATGCTGTTGTCTTCAGAAATGTGCAGATTTTCCAGCTTTGAAGTGAAGGTTCTGACTGCATGAGCGCTGCCTTCAGCTCCAAGGTTGCTTTTTCACTAATTTCTTGATGAAAAAACTGTGACATTTCTTTAAAGAATCAAGGTCTGTAAACGCTATTGCCGCTGCTGATAGACAAGAGCGATGGGAGCCGCAGCCGCCGCCTCCTCCACGGGACAAGCCAGAGCCAGCGCGGGGGTCGTCGCTTGGCTCCCTGCTGTGGTTGGCACCGCCACTCTGAGACTCGTGATGGCCCAGCCAGGGGCCATCTCCTCCCGCTGCCCCATACCGCTGTCCGTGCTGTAACTGTGGGGATTTTTTCTTGCACTCACTTCAGTGCTACTCCAAGATCATGGCCAAAAATAACTTTGCCATGCTTTTTAAGGAGTGCATTAATTAGTTCATGTACGTCTCTCTCTGGGGACAACTCTTGATTCCCCATTTCAGTTTCCCACAGCTCACCTCACTTCCTGGAGGGATGATATGTTGCCAGCCAGCGTCCTGCTTCCTTTCAGCAGCTCATTCAAACGTTCCGTGGGACGTCGCAGCAGGGCCACAGTGTAGTGGTTATCTCCTCATCGCATCGAGGGTCACCATTATGCTGTGATATGAGAGATGGGATGAGGCCTGATGCAAGCCAAGTGTCGATTTTTTATAGAAAGCTTTTTCTTTATATAGGTTAACATAACATCAGAAGGCAGCTTGTAATTGGTCACTGGTATGTCCATACTGCAGTTGTAAATTCATGATTGGCTACAGGGAGAAAGTATCACACGAATGCATATATTTTTCAGAATGCTTAAGCAAATGTCAAGCAAGAGATAAAGGATTCCATAATTCTGTCCTAAGTTTCGCTTTGTTCTTGTTATCAGGTCCCTGCATAACTCCCTTAGGTCACAGTGAATACTGGGAGTCAACCTATCTATGTTTTCCTTTCTAGCTGCACTCTGTTCCCAGGGTTTGCTGCCCATCAGGGTTAAAGCATCTCCTTCTCTCAGTAAGACAGTGTCTGGGGTTCTGGTCCCTAAATCAATTCCTTCAGTTTGGTGCCGAGGGAGTTCGGTGTGAAGGACCATGGCTGTAACTGCTGACAGGAAAGAGGTAGCCCAGAATTGCAAGCTCCATTTAGACTCTCTCCTCAAAATACACTAAATGGAAAAAGAAATTGGTGCTAGGATGTTCCCTTGATGTGTTAGCCCCCATGCTTTTCTTTGTCTCTGTGCGGCTTGTAAAGCAGCTTTTTTCCACCTGCTTAGAGATGGCTGTAACTGCTGACAGGAAAGAGCTAGCCCAGAATTGCAAGCTCCATTTAGACTCTCTCCTCAAAAGAGACCAAATGGAAAAAGAAATTTGGTGCTGGGAGGTTCCCTTCATGTGTGAGCCCCCAATGTTTTTCTTTGTCTCTGTGCAGCTTGTAAAGCAACTTTTTCCACATGCTGAGACATGGCTGTAACTGGTGACTGGAAACAGCTAGCCCAGAATTGCAAGCTCCATTTAGTCTCTCTCCTCAAAATACACCAAATGGAAAAAGAAATTTGGTGCTAGGTGGTTCCTTTAATGTGTTAGCCCCCAATGACTTTCTTTGTCTCTGCACACATTCAAATCCAGATGAACTCCCCCAACTCCTCTGTAGCACCGTCCAAGGACCCCCAAATCCATTACTGCCCCTCCCAGACCGGTACAAATCAGCTCCCTTTTTGCCCCTTCACTGTCCCATTTGGACGTTCCTAAACACTCCCACAAAGCTGCAGCCCCTTCCAGCACCCCTTCTTAAATATTAGCAGGCTTTTCTGCACACATTCAAACCCACATTAACTCCCCCAGTCCTCTGCAGCACTGTCCAGAGACCGCCAAATCCATTACTCGCCCTCCCAGACCAGTACTCATCGGCTCCCTTTTTTGTGCCTCTAACATCCCATTTGGATGCATCACCACCCACCCAGAAACCTGCAGCCCCTCCCAGCACCCCTTTAGTCTCTCTCCTCAAAATACACCAAATGGCAAAAGAAATTTGGTGCTAGGAGGTTCCCTTGACGTGTTAGCCCCCATGCTTTTCTTTGTCTCTGTGTGGCTTGGAAAGCAACGTTTTTCCACCTGCTTAGACATGGCTGTAACTGGTGACAGGAAAGAGCTAGGCCAGAATTGCAAGCTCCATTTAGTCTCTCTCCTCAAAATACACCAAATGGAAAGAGAAATTTGGTGCTAGGAGGTTCCCTTCATGTGTTAGCCCCCAATGCTTTTGTTTGTCTTTGTGCAGCTTGTAAAGCAACTTTTTTCCACCTGCTTAGACATGGCTGTAACTGCTGCCAGGAAATAGTTGCTTTTCCTTCTTATATAGTCGTCTGATTTACATAAACAGGCTTATGCTAAATAGAATGCAGGGATATGAGAATGAGTTTTCATAATGTTCTCTTAATGTGTGGGATTTACTTGCTCATGCACATTCTGCTTGGTGTGAGTCTTGTTTTTTTTTCTGACAGAGTCTGTTGAACAGCTCCGTTCCTCAGGTTTCTTATCTGAAGTCGTGCATGGATGGGGCTGGTACAGCATCTTATGTCTGGTCTGACACCCTCAGAGCTTTGATTTGTCTGGTTTGAAAGCGCACAGCCCTTTGTTTAAGTTTCTCAAACACACAGACTCCTGCAGTCCCCAACCCATTCTCAAAACAAAAAAATCCTTGAATTTTACTCGTAGCTTACCCTGTTACACAAATCATTTATTATATTAATCACATTCTACATCACACAACTCATTGCTATCTACCTCCCCTGAGATAGCAGTGGACCTGACACATCGCCCCACTATTTTATCAGGCTTGCTTACAGTAAACGTGGTTCTTTCCTTCCTCAACCTTCCAACCCAGTGGTTTAAGCACGATTAACGAGCCCAGCCAACCCCTGCGATGAGGAATTAATTCATTACATGTACCACAGGTGCTGATAGGTTTGTCTTTACTTAGCAAACGAGGCTGCGCAGGAGCGCTGCAAAGTATGGAAACCAAAAGCAAGGCACAACCCCGTAAGCTGCCCACAAACCCAAAAGCAGAGCTTGATCCCAAGGAAAGCACAGCTAACTTACCCTAAACACCCTATAAGAAAGGTGGTGGTACCGAAGATCGCGAAATGGCAGAGCCAACCCTCTCCCATTCAGGCAGGTATCCCTGCGAGACCAAATCTTGTCTTGTTGGATCGGAGAAAACGGCAGCAGCCAGTAGCAATCTTCAGGTTTTTTATGGGTCCCATGTCCTGTGACGTCAGGCCAGGCAATCACAGGAGGCTGGGTCTTGGAGCAAAAGCCCCACCCATATATCGCAATTCTGTTATGTGACTTCTCATCCTACTGCTCATGTGCACAGCCCGCTCAAGGGGGTTGTATGCTCCCTGCCCAGCAATAACCTTCCTCATCTTCATCTCCCTCAGGTCCATTAGTGGTCAAGCGAGAGCTTCAAGGTCTTTTGCGGTCAGCTCAGGATGTCAACACATTCAATACACTCCCATCCCTGCTGGCTTTCATAAACAGAGGAAGCCTACAGATACATGTTATCTGTTACTATTGTCGTGCACCTGGGAGCTTCTGGTCAAACACCAAGTGTTCCCAGACACCCCCAGGCAGCTGGACACAAACACCAATTATTCCCAGACAGGCCTCAGCAGCTGGCTACTTCTAATCAAACTCCAATTAATTCTTCCCTGCTACACGTAGCTAATCCAAACTACTTTCAGGCACTCACTAATATAGTTATCATCCCATTCTCTGAATGTAATTGTCATGAAGGAATCCTATGCCCAGAATTATGCCCCAGATACCACCAAAACATGTCCCAACATGTTTAGCTCACATCTCCCCCTTCCCCTTCCTTTCTGGAGTGGGTGCTCAGCCCAGAGCTGATGAAACAAAGGACCAGGGCGCTAGCCAGCCATGAGTAAACAACTCAACCTGCCTTCTTTGGGGTAAACAACACCATGTGCCTATCACATGGGATGCTCATGCTTAGCTTGTGCTTCTTCCAAGTTTGGGCATAATTCTATCCACATGCTTGGTCAAAGGTCTCATCAAGGTTGACTATTGGGCCAAATTCAAGGCTCAATTAATGTGGGAGAACAGAAAGTATCTATGAAAGGCTTCAGAACAAGAAAGAACAGCAGGCCCCTGATAACAGAACAATGACATGATGATAAGAGGAGCTGACTGCAGTAAACAACTTGAAGTGTGAGACAGGAGAACATTTACCGACATGCAAAACCGGCTCGACCTGATATGGGAAGAAGATAACAATGGACAGCTACACATCAAAGAAGAAACTCAATTAGCAGCAAGGGTACAAACGTGTCAGGTTATTATTTAGCCTGCTAGATTTTTCCTATATAAACTGCTTGTTTGATGCCAATAAATGTATTCCTGCTACACCTACTTGGGCTCTGTGCATGCTTTTCGACAAAGTAATATATAAGTATTCTCCAAATGGTAAACAAGTTACTGTTTGCCTCTTTGCTTTGTGCTCCCAAGCTTTTTGCAGTCTGTGCTTAAGCTCCTTGCTTACTAAGCTCCGTGTTATTGCTTCTATCAAGCTACACTCACTCGTATGCATATGTGCTGGTTTGGGGCCAGACAGATCCTCTCTTGCCCCGAAAGGGACAAAAGAATGAGACTCACACAAACAGATTGGAGAGTGATGGAAAGTTTAAATGGAAAAGCAATTGGTGAAGCTACAGAGAACTACAAACCACAAAGCATAGTGACAAAGAGTATCCCAAAGCGTACAGAACCCCTCACAGAATTCCCAAAGGCTTCCCAATCCTTCCCTTCTTCCCACCTGAGGGTAAACCCAAACCCCCCAGGGCTCTTTCTTCCCCCTCCCGCTGCTAGGCAAGTCTCAGGCTGGCCAGGTCTGAGACTGCCCCCCCCTCCATTCTCCTCCTGGCATTAGGCCTAGACAGGCCTAAGAGGCCTTGAGGATACTCCCCCGGCATTACCCGATAAGAGAGGACATCTCCCGTGGGAGCAGAGAGGGAAGAAAGAGGAAGAGAATGACTTTGCAGATGGCCTTATAGGGTGCAGGACTTATGGGTAGAAATACGTCGTTTCCTGTGTCCACCCCTGTGGGTGGGCACCCAGGACACCAGAGGTGTATCTCATGCGGCAGTGGCAGGGGGCACCCAGCCTAAACTGCCACATTCCACCCCTTATTTCATACCCATAATTCCTGCACCCAAAACATATCATCAAATTAGAAACAACTTTCAGATGACATGTCTGGCAAAGTCCAAGTCTCCATCTGGGCGTCCTTCCAAAGAGTCTCTCCCTCGGGCTCAGGTAACAGTTCAGTCCAGCTCTTCTCCCTCATCCTGTGGAACCTCCCAGCGACGCAGAGTTCATTCTTCTGCACGGTGAACTCTTCATGGATCCGATGGAGCATCCTGGCCACCTGGAAACAACCTCATAACTTCTCAACCAAACATTTCTCCATCCACTCAAGCGGCATGTTTCCACCCCTCGGGGCAATCGAGTCTGAGCAATCAGGCTCACTGACTCGACTCCTTCCACCCCTTGCAGGCAACAGCACGCTGAGACTTTCCAAAGCTGCATGGACCTTTCCCAAGCCCAGTGCTGACCGCTTCCAGCCGCGGCCCGAGGCTAATACGGATGCACACCACGCACAGGCACACCGCTCCCCCTGAGCGTACGCATGCCAAGGCATGGAGGCATCCGGCTACACAGCCCTCCCCCGGAGAGGGAGTGGCTGCACTGCAACCCACCGAGAAGAGAGGCGGAGCCAGGTGCTAGGCGCCATTTTCGGAGCGCGTCCGAAAATCAGGGGAGAGATAACAGCGAGAGCCGCCGTCACCTCTGCAGCCGCGGTACAGATCAAAACCGCCGCCACCCCTCGGGCCACAAGAGCGGCTTTTCCAGCCAAAGCTATACTCGCTCCCTGGGCCCTAGGAAGCAGCTTTTGAACTGGAGCCACCGCCCGCCTTCTTGAGTTGCGGGAGCCACCGCTCACCGCCCCGCTGCGGCTAGCCCCCACCGCCGCGGGACAAGCCGACCCTGGTCTGCTTCCGACTGTCCCTCCCCCTTCCTCGGCTCCGCGCCGCTCTGCTCGCCGCTGGCGCCGCGGGGAACAAAAGGGAAAGGGACAGGCACCGCATTCTTAAGCTTTTTCCCCCAGTGCCTGCAGCTATAGAATCGCCGCTGCCGCTTCGGAACAGCAGGAGGGATTCCACGCCACGGCTACGCACCAGGGTGTCCCCTCGGAACCCATAAAACGCCCACACGGTCGCCCCAGCACAAAACCTTGAGCCCAGCCACCAAAAACCAACAACGCCCAGATACCATTTTAACTTTTCCACCCCTGCTCTTCTCCAATCCAATTTGCAGAGTTCAGCACAGCAACCATCCTCTGCTTCCAAAAATCTGTGCTGGTTTGGGGCCAGACACATCCTCTCTTGCCCCGAAAGGGACAAAAGAATGAGACTCACACAAACAGATTGGAGAGTGATGGAAAGTTTAAATGGAAAAGCAATTGGTGAAGCTACAGAGAACTACAAACTACAAGGCATAGTGACAAAGAGTATCCCAAAGCGTACAGAACCCCTCACAGAATTCCCAAAGGCTTCCCAATCCTTCCCTTCTTCCCACCTGAGGGTAAACCCAAACCCCCCAGGGCTCTTTCTTCCCCCTCCCGCTGCTAGGCAAGTCTCAGGCTGGCCAGGTCTGAGACTGCCCCCCCCTCCATTCTCCTCCTGGCATTAGGCCTAGACAGGCCTAAGAGGCCTTGAGGATACTCCCCCGGCATTACCCGATAAGAGAGGACATCTCCCAGGGGAGCAGAGAGGGAAGAAAGAGGAAGAGAATGACTTTGCAGATGGCCTTATAGGGTGCAGGACTTATGGGTAGAAATACGTCGTTTCCTGTGTCCACCCCATTGGGTGAGCACCCAGGACACCAGAGGTGTATCTCATGCGGCAGTGGCAGGGGGTACCCAGCCTAAACTGCCACAGCATACTACTGGCCTCTGCAGTTCGGAGAGAAGCCAGCAACCTGGGAAAACCACTGTGCCTCAGTTTACCCGGAAACCTGCAAAGAGTCCTTCACTTCGCCTCACCACAGCCGAGCATTGTATCTGCAGTCCCACTGCATCTCAAAAGGACTGAAACCCTAAGGGCAAGCGTTAGCCCAGTCAGAGGGAGAACTTGCCTGAATCTCAGCAAGTCCTAACAGTGTCTGCTACAGCTACAAGCAGCAGACTGTTGAGGCACAACCCTTTGTGTGTCAGCTTGCAAAGCAGGAACAGTGTCCAGCTGCATCCTGCTCAACCTCGCTGCTGTGGGAGAAGAGGAGCCACCTGCCTGTGCCCGCTCCACAGCCCTGTGTGTTCCAGGTAAATTCAGAACACTGTCTGTGCCCATGATTCAGTGCTGGGACCACCTGTGAGTACCCCATACAAAGGACTGCCCGTAACCTTTGAAATGGCAAAGCAGTCGCCACCAACAGGAACTCGTCTGCTCGCTCTTTTTGAGCTGAGCCAAGGGGAAGCCGTGCTGCTCCATGGTGCTCCCACCTCCACAGCCTCTGCTGTCTGGAAAGGACTGCCCTGAGCAAGCTGCCCAAGCCCTGCCAAGGAAACCTGCCCATTGTCAGAAGCCTATGTCCCATCCTCCCTGCAGCTGAGGGAGGAGAAAGCTGCCCCTACCACCGCCAATCCAGAGGGACCACACTGGGAGACACACTTGCCCTGTAAGCCCCGACCCTCTGGCAGGGACTAGCCCCTGACAGCCGCAGCTGTGCCGGGTCCCCGGACCTAGCCAGCTCAGCAGCCAGCTAGCTGTAGCCTATCAACTAGCCACGAATAAAAGCGTATCTTTTCAGTTTCACATGTTCAACACCATATATGGTTCAGTTTAAATCTCTGTGCTTTTAGTTCCCATGGTATTGGAAATTAAGCCTTATAAGCAGCCTCTGCGGCACGTTCAGAGTCATAACTTGTGATTGTAATTGATTTAAATCTCTGAAAGGTTCCTTTAAATTGTACTGCCCTGACGTTTTTCTCTTTTAGCTGTTTAAAGCTGCAAGCCGCCATCTGGTGGACAAGCATGGAACTGCACCCTTTGTTCTTTGAATAACTATCTTACACTTTTGCTAATTGGGTTCAAATTGTTATATGGTACCAGTTTATGGGAGAGATCCACAATCATGCACTAGAATCTTCATATAAATAATGATAAAAAGTTATTAATAATATTTGAATATTAATTAAAAATATTTTTTCATATTTCAAATTTTCATATTCATAAATTAATAACCTCCTTCATTACAGTAATCAAACCTGGCCAGGAACTCACAAAGCAGAACCCCTCCTTCAAGAAAAGGGAGGTCCTCCCTCTTATCGATAGTTCTGCTTGCCTAACTTTTACTGTTGTTCCTTATCAGTCATTTTGCCTGCCTGGCCTTGTCCCCTTTGTTCCTTTTCCCGTGTTGCCCTGTTTTTGTGGCAGGAAGAAGGGGAGAGAAAGGGACCTGTCTAGACATCTTAAGGCCTGTCTGGATTTGTATTGGGCTGTGTGATGGCCCTACCACCACAGCCAGGCTGGGATGGGGGCAGGTCCAGCCCCATCCCCATCTGTGGCTACTGGGGCTCCATCCCCATGCTCTCCAATTCTTCCGGGCTAAGGCTGGTGTCACTGCCCTCAGGAAAAACTGTATTTGGGGATGTAGCAGGCTAGCAGGCAGTGAGAGTGAGGTGAAGTCATGCCCTCCCACTGCACTGGGGCTGCACTGGTGTCCTCAGAGTCCTCAGGCAGGACACCACTGTTCAGACAGTCCTGGCTGACCCCCACTATGTCCAGGGAGCAAGCACAGTGACTTAGGGCCTCATCAAGAATCACCTCCTCAGGCAGTGCCAGGTGTTGCACGGGGGTCCACAGCCTCCAGAGCCCCATAGGACAGCACCTGGCAGAGAAGTGGTGTGGCCAGGCATGGTGGTGGCTGGTAGAGGTAGGGTGGTGCTTGTCCATTGGATATGGAACACCCAGGGATCAAAGAAGCATCTGCATGGAGCTCTCTGCAGCCCTGTATGGGGGAGAAGCTGTGCTGGGGTGGGGGGGACTCTCCAGAGGCAACTGCTGAGCCAGGCCCAATCTCCAGCATCCCCCAGCTTTGTGCCAAGCAGGTTGGGAACTCGTGGCCAGGGTGGTCCCTGTGGGGTTTGCTGCTCTGACACTGGGATGGGGGTGCCCGTCAGGGAGGAGACACACTTCTAGGGAGTGAAACAGGAGGGGTGGTCCCAAGCATCTGGGAAATTCTCTGGGAATTGGATTGACTGGGTGGGTATTACGCAGGTGAAGGCAGGGATGCTCACCCAGGCATACTGCAACCCCTTACCAAAACTGCCATGGGATAACTGAAATGGGCATGATGGGAGTGCCAGGGAAATTGGGATGTTGAAGGTGCTGGGGTACCAGAACAGACAGGAGCCATGCCTGCTGGTGGGGCCTGGGGACCTTGGGGTTCCACTTCTGCTGGGAGAGCTCAGGCTGCAAGGAAGGGCTACCTCTGCCCAGGAAGTTGGCACAAGTTGGTTGCACGTGAGAGATGGGAGCCATGGCCAGAGGTGGCCTCTGCTCTTGTCTCAAAGAGCCTCCCCTGCCTAAAGGGGTCAGGGTCAGTCCCTACCTTCAGGATAGAAGGTTTTGGGAATGACAAAAGTTGAAGCAGCCCTGGCACTGTGGGGACCTGGAGCTGCACAGTGGGAGCTGCAGTGGTGGCAGTGCCATGGTTTATTCTGGCTGCTAAGGACTCTCTGGTGTCTCTGAGGAAGGAATGTGGGGACTCCTCATGTTCCAGCCCTCCCCAACAGCCTCCCCAGCACTTGCTAGGCAGGGAAAATGTTGAAGGGAGCCGGGGTGCTCCTGGCCCTGACAGGTGTCTATCACAGGCTTGTGGGTGTGGGTGCCTTTGGCTGGAAGCCTTGGTCAGTGCCCAGAGCTGAAATATCCCTGGGACTGGTGCGACTTGGTGCAAGGAGCCCCACGCCTGGAGCGCTGCTCAGGAGGGGTAGGCAAGGCAAGTTGGAGGTGTCATGCTAGACACAAGGAGAGGTTTGATGGTGCAGCGATGGTGGGGCTGAGAGCCTCTGGGTGAGGCAGATGAAGCAGATGTTGTCATGGGGCTCTGCCACCCATTGCCCAGCACTGAGGAGTTGTTCTCTAGGCCATGAGGATAATCTCTTGCCCTTATGGTGGAGTTCAGCTTCTGGGCACACTAGCTGGGAACACCAGAGTGCTGTCACCAGGAGGTCTGGAACACTCCTGAAGTTTGTGGGATTCTTGTCACAAGTACTCAGGGAGCCAACTAGGAAAGATGCCCTCCTAGATGTGCTCCTTGTGTATGGAGAAGGAGTTGTGGGAGATGGGATGGTCTTGGCCACAGTGAACGTGAAAGGGCTGAGTGTAGAATTGTCAGTGTCATGAGAAAAGAGGGCAGCAGAGGACAGCAGAATTGCTACCTTGGATGCTGAGAGAACAAACATTGCATTGCTCAGAGATGTACTTGGAAGAAGCCCCTGGGAATCTGCTGTTGAGGGCTCAGGAGTTGATGACATCCACTGCAAAAAGGCCTCCCTATCCCTTCCTGCCAGGACACAGAGCTTCAGGGAGAAGCTGGTAGGAGCCCAGAGGAAAGCAGACCATCAACAGCGAGTGCTACTGAGAAACATCCACTTGGTGTTCTCTGGCAGAAGAGGTCCCTCAGTTTCATACTTCTCTCGTCTCCTTCATACATCTCAAGGGGCCTTTGCTCCAGAGTTCACAAACATCACTTTGACCACTCAGCAGTAAAGAAATTTTTCCTAGTCTCCAACCTAAAGTTGTCCCTGGCACGACTTGAGTCCATGTCCTCTCATTCTATCACTTGCTACTAGGGAGAAAAGACCAAGCCCCACCTCGTGCCAGCCTTCTTTCAGGGAGTCGTAGAGAGCAATGAGGTCTCTCCTCAGCCTCCTCTGCTCAAGGCTGAACACCCACAGGTCCCTCAGCTGCTCCTCCCCAGTCCTGTTCACTAGACCCTTCCCCAGATCTGTTGCCCTTCTCTGGACCTGCTCCAGCCCTCAATGTCCTTCTTGGAGTGAGGGCCCCAAAACTGAACCCAGTATTTGAGATGTGGCCTCACCAGTGACCAGTACAGGGGCACAATCCTTCAGATTGCTGATCCTTCTTGGCCACCTGGGCACACCCTGGCTCATCTTCAGCCAGCTGTAGATCAACATCCCCAGGCCCTTCTCTGCTGGGCAGTTTCCAGACGTTCTGTCCCAAGCATTTATGGGGTTGTGACCAAAATGAGCACCTAGCACTCGCCCTTGTTGACACTCATACAAATGACCTAAGCCCATCTAGCCAGCCTGGTCATGTTTCCTCTGCAGAGCCTTCCTGCCCTCCAGCAGAGAACATTCCCTTCCAGAATAGTGTCATCTGCAAAATCACTGCCAAGTGCCTTGATTCCCTCATCCAGATTATTCATGAAGATGTTAAACAGAACTGCCCAAAACTGAGCCCTGGGGAGCATCACTTCTGACCAGTCACCAGCTGGGGTTAACTCCATCCTCCCCACTCTTTGGGTCCACCCACCAGCCAGTTTTTTTACCCAGTAAGGCATCCACCCCTTCAAGCCACGAGCAGCCAGGTTCTCCAGGGGAATGCTGTGGGAGACAGTGCCAAAGGCTTTGCTAAAACCCAGAAGAACAACACCCACAGCCTGTCCCTCCTCCACTCAGCAGACATCTTGATGTAGAAAGAGATCAGGTTGGTCAAGCAGGACCTGCCCTTCATGAACCCCTGATGGCTCGCCCTGACCACCTGGTTGTCCTGGATGTGCTGCATAAAGGCACTCAAGATGACCTGCTCCACGACCTTCCCTGGCACCAAGGTCTGTAGCTCCCCAGGTCCTCCTTCCAGCCTTTCCTGTAGGCATCATGCTTGCCAGTCTCCAGTCAGCTGGGACCTCCCCAGTAAGCCAAGACTGCTGAGAAATGATGGAAAGTGGATTGGTGCACACTTCCAGCAGCTCCCTCAGGTGTTTGCCATCTAGCCCCATAGCCTTGTGTGTGTCTGAGTGGTGCAGCAGGTCGCCAACCATCTATGGGGGCTTCATTCTGCTCCCCATCCCTATCTTCCAGCTCTGTGTGCTGAGTGAACAACCACTCTGACTGCTAAAGACTGAGGCAGAGAAGATATTGAGTCCCTCAACCTTTTACTTATCCACAGTGATCCCCCCTGCATCCAGTAAGGACAAAGATTGTCCCTAGACCTCCTTTTGTCACTAATGGATCTGCAGAAGCATTTCTTGTCTTGAGCAGCTGAAGCCAGATGAATTGTACCTAAGCCTGGGCCTGTCCCTGTCCCCATTGGCACTCTTGGCCCCAAGGGCACCTTGCTGGCTCCTTATTGGCCTGTTGTCCACCAGGACTCCCAGGACTTTTCCCACAGGGCTGCTCTCCAGCAGGTCACCCCTTACCTGTACTGGTGCAGGGGATTGCTCTTCCCATGGTGCAGGACTCTACACCTGCCCTTGTTGAATTTCTTGAGAATCCAGCCTGTCCAGTTCACGCTGGATGGCAGCACAGCCTGACAGGGTACTAGCCACCCCCTCCCAGTTTTGTGTCATCTGCAAACTGGCTGAGGCTCCACTCTGTCCCTTCATCCAGGTCATTGATGAAGATATGCAGACTAAACCCACTCCATAGAGTCTGCTGTCTCTCTGGTGCCCAGGTAAAGGACATCATAGGTAAACTTCCCACCCTTGTGAGTCTTTCAGACTATTACCCACTTCTGGTCTTTCAGGTGATGATGCAGCAATGAGAGGCTTGTAATCAATTAAAAGTGACTTCAGGGCCTTGGGGCAACTGGTAAAGAGATCAGAAGCTCAAGGTGTGTTCTCCTCCATCCCTGTGTGGTGGGTTGAAATTACCCACCAACTAATTTGAGAGAATTACCCCCCAAAATAAAATTGCCAGACTAGCTCAATGGGATGGAAGCAAATGAAGCTGTATTTCTAAGCAAAATAAAACCTAAAAATATGAAATGCAATGAATATGCACAAAATATACAATATTTTGCATGTATTTACAATTTATAAACTCAAGAATCCCCCTGGACAAAAACAGGGGGTTACCAAGAGCTTCCCCCTCTTCCGCCCTCCCCCCCCCATACAAGGGAAAAGAGAAGAGCAAAGCAGAGAGCAGCTTGTTAGTTACTTAGCCACAAAAAGAATGCAGCCAAGGTCAGCAACAGCCAAGCAAAAGCTACCAGCTAGTATCAGCTTCGAGCAAAGAAGCCAAGAAAAAGAAAAAAGTTAGTTTATACAACTAGCAGACCAATGGGATCATTTAGACCTTATCATTATTTCCCCTTTACATCCAATGGTAATTTATTTACATTCTACCACTTTCTACTCAAGATCTATGGAAATTTTACTAGGCATTAGCCTAAAACTGCCACGCTTTGACACTGGTGATGAATGAGGAAGAGCCAACAGGTCAGTTCATGGCCCTGGGACTGGTTGTCGACAGGGGTTTCGATTTTACAATCACAGCTTGGTTTACAAAGCACCAGAGCTGTGAGCAATTAATGGGATGCACCTTTTCTGGAGGGGGAAAAGGATTCTGGGGCAGGAGTTGGCAGGGCTCATTGATAGGGTTTTAAACTAGATTCAAAGGGGTTATTAATCTCATGCTGGCCTGTGACAAACAATGAGGCAGTTCACCAGAGGCAGATGGGATAAAGGGCTCTCAACTTGTTGCCCTGAGGCAAGCCAGGGACAATGCACCAAGACACACCAGGGGGATTCACCCAAGAGGGTGCCAGGGCCAGCCCAGCTGCAGTGGCTCTATGCAAATGCACACAGCTTGGACAATAAACAGGATGAATTAAGGGCATTGTGCTACTGGGAAGCCATGACACAGTGACTATTACTGCAGCTTGGTGGGTGTGATGATTTAAAACTGTCTTTTTAATTTTTCTTCACAAAGTTCAAGCAGAGAAGGTTAGATTGTAAATAAATCACTATTGGGTGCAAGAAAGCAAAATAACGATTATTCTAAACACTTCCATTGGAGAGATAAAAATGTTTAAGAACCACTACTCAAAACAAGGTTGGGGAGTTGAGCAGTTCACAACTTGCTGGGCTTCTGTCTGGCTGCTTCCCATGACTGGAATGTAGGCATAGATGGGTACAAGCTCTTTAGGAAGGACAGGCAGGGGAGGAGGGGAAGAGGTGTTGCCCTCTACATCAGTGACTAGCTGGAATCAATGGAGCTTCACTTGGGGAAGGATGATGAGCTGGTTGAGAGCATATGGGTGAAGATTAAAGGGAAGACAGGGGAAGGAGATGTTACTGTTACAGACCACCTGACCAGCAGAACCAAGTAGGTGAGGCCCTACATAAGCAGACAGAAGTGGCTTCATGTTCACAAGCCCTGGTCCTCGTAGGGGATTTCAACCACCCTGACATCTGCTGGAGGGACAACACAGCAAGGCACCAGCAATCCAGGATGCTCCTGGAATGCATAGATGACAACTTCCTTCCCCAAATGGCAGAGGAACCAACAAGAAAAGGTGCTGTGCTGGACCTTGTTCTCACCAATAGGGAAGGGCTGGTGACCAATGTGAGGCTCAGGGATAACCTTGCCTGCAGTGACCATGAAGCAATAGAATTTAAGATCCTTAGGACAACTAGGAGGACGTATCCCAAGCTTACAACTGTGGACTTTAGGCATACAGACTTTGATCACTTCAGGGATCTGCTGGCCAGAATCCTAGAGGGAAGGGTGGCCCAGGACAGCTGGTCAGTATTCAAGGCTCTCCTTCTCCATGTCCAGGAGCAAAGTATCCCCACAAAGAGGAAAAGAGGAAAGAATGCTAGGAAACCTGCCTGGATGTGCAAGTTGCTCCTGGACATGCTGTCTGAGCAGCAAGAGACCAGGTTAAAAAAGCCAAAGCTCAATTAGAATGAAATCTAGCCAGGGAGATCAAGGGGAGTGGCAAAAATTTCTATAGGCATATTAACAGTAAAGAGAAGACTAGGGAAGGTATGGCCCCCTCAGAAAGGAAACAGGAAAACTGGTGACAAGTGATGTGGAGAAAGCTGAGGTTCTCAATGACTTCTTTACCTCAGTCTTCACTGGCAAGGGCTCCAGCCGCATTCCCAGAGTTATGGAATATAATGGCAAGGACTGGAAGAAGGAACTGCCCACTGTGAGTGAAGATCAGGTTCAGGACCATCTGAAGAACTTGAGAGTGTTCAAGTCCATGGGACCCAATGTGATACACCCATGGGTGCTGAGGAAACGGGCAGATGAGGTCACTGAATTGCTCACTATTATATTCCAAAAGCCGTGGCTGCCCACTGACTGGAAAAGGGGAAATATAGCCCCCATTTCAAAGAAGGAAAAGAAGGATGATCCAGGGAACTATAAGCCAATCAAGTCTCACCTCCTGGAGGCATCCTGGCCTGGATCACAAATGGTGTGGCCAGCAGGACCAGAGCAGCATCAGTCTCCCTGGGGGGGGGGAGAGGAGGAAGGGGGGGGGGGAGGAGGAAGGGGGGGGAGAGGAGGAAGGGGGGGGAGAGGAGGAAGGGGGGGGAGAGGAGGAAGGGGGGGGAGAGGAGGAAAGGGGGGGAGAGGAGGAAAGGGGGGGAGAGGAGGAAAGGGGGGGGAGAGGAGGAAAGGGGGGGAGAGGAGGAAAGGGGGGGAGAGGAGGAAAGGGGGGGAGAGGAGGAAGGGGGGGGAGAGGAGGAAAGGGGGGGAGAGGAGGAAGGGGGGGGGAGAGGAGGAAAGGGGGGGAGAGGAGGAAGGGGGGGATCTGAACTTTAAGCCCCACAACACTTGGCTCCAGCTAGCACTTCCATTCCACAAGGCAGCATGATTTGAATAGCAGCAGATAACGCTCAATCCCTGACAGCCGCCAAATCGAGGTGTTTGTCTCAACACTGCCCCATGAAGATAGTGACTGAAGCAAGTGAACAAGAGACCTCATCCTAAGCCTATCTCTGAGACTGCAGCGACTGATTACCAGACCAGATGTAGCTCACACCACCACAAGTTCTACCTTCAAGAGCATTGCAGTGAAGGCTGGAGTTTACTGTGAAGATGCACCCAAGGACCATGGAAAGGGTCAACACTTTTTCGAGGTCTTTGGACAGTGACAGCCCCTCACAGCTGACTGATGGATGTGCAGTTTAGAGCCAAACAGTGTGCAGCTAACAGTGGGACAGTGCTGACACCACTCAAATATGCTATAACCATGGCAGCTGAATGAGGAACTGTGGCCACATGTTCATAGATTCACAGATTCATGGAATGGTTTGGGTTGGAAGGGACCTTCAAGATCATCCTGTTCCAATTCTGCTGCCATGGGCAGGGACACCTCCCACCAGCCCAGACTGCTCAAGGCCTCATCCAACCTAGCCATAAACACCTCCAGAGAGGGGGCATCCATAGCCTCCCTGGGCAACCTGTGCCAGTGTCTCCCCACCCTCCCTGTAAAGAATTTCTTCCTCATCTCTAGCCTCAATCTCCCCTCTGCCAGCTCAAAGCCATTGTCCCTTGTCCTGTCACTCCCAGCCCTTGTCAAAAGTCCCTCCCCAGCTCTCCTGTAGGCCCTTCAGGTATTGGAAGGCTGCTCTAAGGTCTCCCTGGAGCCTTCTCTTCTCCAGGCTGCACAGCCCCAACGCTCCCAGCCTGTCCCCATAGGGCAGGTTCTTTAGCCTTCTATCATCTTCATGGTCTCCTCTGCATCCACTCCAACAGCTCAATGTCCCTCTTGTGCTGGGGGCACCAGAACTGAACACTGTGCTCCAGGTGGGGTCTCACCAGTGCAGAGGTGAAGAATCCCCTCCCCATCCTGCTGCTCACACTGCTTTGGATGTAATCCAGGACATGGCTCTGTTTCATGGTGAGTTTTTCATCAACTGACACCCCCAATTTCCTCTTCGCCAGGCTGCTCTCAAGCCACTCCTCACCCAGCCTGGATTTGTGCTTGAGACTGCCCTGACCCAGGTGCAGGACCTTGTACTTGGCCTTGTTGAACTTCATGAAGCTGGCTTGGGCCCATCTCTCCAGCCTGCCCAGGTCCCTCTAGATGGATCCCTTCCCTCCAGCATGTCAGCTGCACCACACAGATTGGTGTTACCTACAAAACTGCTGAGGGTGCCTCAATCCCACTGTCCGTGTTGCTGACAAAGAGGTTAAACAGCATGAGTCCCAGTATCAACCCCTGAGGGATGCCACTGGTCTCCATTTGGACATGGAGCTATTGACCACGACTCTTCAGTGTGGCCATCCAGCCAATTCCTTATTCAGCCAGCGGTCCACCCCTCAAGTCCACATTTTTCCAATTTGGTGATCAGGATGTCATGTGGGACAGTGACAAATGCTTTACACAAGTCGGGGTAGATGACACCAGTTGCTCTTCCCTTATCCTCTGATGCTGCAATTCCATCACAGAAAGCCACCATGAGGATTGGAAAGGGTATAAAACCTTGACAGGAATGGCAAAATTTGAAGCTTCCCCACCATGAGGCCTTCAATATTTGCAAGATGTCACTGGATCCACAGTGGTGACTTTCTTTGCTTTTACTACATTCTACTTTTCCTCCTTTTCTATATTTCTAACTTCTCCCCCCTGCACATGTAAGCAAAATAAAAATTCAAGTGCTTTTCTCAACCAACTGCTTGGTTCCTTCTTGGTTATATTCGGGGGATCCATAAAAGAACCTCCTCCTCTGCAGAAGTGGACTGAGACAGAGGCTGACGTGCACCGTGCTTCACAATGAGCTCCCTAAGAACTCT
Source organism: Indicator indicator (assembly GCF_027791375.1). NCBI lineage: Eukaryota > Metazoa > Chordata > Aves > Piciformes > Indicatoridae > Indicator > Indicator indicator. The sequence goes on from NW_026539188.1 coordinate 21,623, forward strand.
CTACAACTTGGCAGAAAACAGAGCTTGTCCAGCTCCATCTCCCAGAGGGAAAGGACCAGCACTGAACACTGTTGTCTATCCTTGAAAACCTTGGCAACTATTTTATAGCCTCAAGAAATCTGGGGGTACCACCTTTACTGTAACTTATACCCCAGAATGCTTCATGTTCTACTCTGTTCAGGCTTGGTACGAGCTCACATTCAAAAGCAAAAATCTCCAACTCCTGCTCCAATAGGGAAAGCAGCACTGAATGCTGCTGTCCATCCTTACAGTGCCTTGGCAACTACTTTATAGCTCCAAGAACTTCGGGGCTTCCACCTTCAATTCTAATCAACCATCATTTCAAATGTGCTCAGTAACAACTCAGCTCGAAGAGGTTTTAATGAGTTTCTGGGCTTTTTTAACTGTTCAGTACTCTTCAAAAATGCTTAAAAATATTTAATATCACCTAAAAAGTCACCAAGCCCTCTTCAAAAACTCATTAAAATATCTCAGAAAATCATTAAAAACACTTCATAACGAATCATGAAGATATTTTAATGATATTCTAGGCTTAACTGTTCAACACTTTTCAAAAAGGCTTAAAACTGCCAAATAATCATCACAACTTCTTTAAAATTCTTAAAATTACATAAAAAACTCATTAAAATAACTTCAGAATTTCTTAAAACCACCTACAGACATATTAAAATAGCTTTTTTAAGAGCATTGCAGAGATCTCAATGAGGTTTTGGGTTCTCAAAACTACTCAAAGATTCCTGAAAATCATCAAAATCTCTTCGGAACTCAAAACCTCTTCAAAATACATTAAAATATTTTAAAAACTGTTACCTACTGATTTTGAGGAAGACCTCAGTGCTCAACACTCTTCAAACATGCTTTAAAAATCTTAAAACTGCCAAAAAAAACCTACCAAAACATCTCCATCACTCTTTAAATCCTCTTAAAAATTAAAAACTCATCTAAACGTCTTAAAAACTCATCTGAAAGGAACTGTAAGGATTCTTTTTGGCGTTTCTATCCGAGCTCCGCAGGCTTCCGTAGCCTATCAGGCTCCGCTATCAGGCTTCCGTAGCCTGGGCCAAGATGGCTCCGCTCTGGCAGGGAACTGCAACTCCCGGCACGCCCCGCGCGGCAACGTTCCCCAACAGGTAAAGGTTCACGAATACTACGGTGCCCCGCGGCCCTCCGAGACACTTCCCCGCTCTGCTCCCGCTGCCCTCAGCTCTCCCCGTCCCCCTCAGCCTCCACCCTCGCTGCGGTAACTCACAATGGGACAGCCTATTGCGATACTGATACCCAAGATCACTGCCCGGAGTTTCCCTGGCGCTACGGAGGCGCCACCTGCCATACAATAGGGAAAATGGTGGCCTCGGCCGGAAGTGGCAGGTCCTGGTGTTGGAGGGAGTTGGCGGTAGGGGGGTCGGGTGGCGGACGTCGGCGGGGGGGGTGTGAGTGGCTGTGAGCGCGCGCGCGCAACTTTTCCGACTGCTTTGATTGGATATTGCTGCCCACTTGTGGGTGGGACTTCCTTTCGGACTAAGGCCCGCTTTGGAGACGCAGCCGCCGCGAGTGCCACGCCAGGGCTTCTATCTTACTGTCTCTGATCGTCGATGCCGCCGTTAGCCATTCAGGGGACGGCGGTCGGCAGCTACTCTGCGTCCCTTTCTCGGCTGCCAGGTGGGATGGGGTAACGCCTGGGACTGAGGGGGAGATCCACGGGTTGGGGTTGGGATTGGGGAAGGGGCTGGGGGGGCGGGAGGATCTCTGTCATGGGGGGAACCGTGGAGTTGTGGGGGGACAGGAGTGTGGGATTTAGGTCTTTGGAGCAGTGAGGGACGTCTGTGGAGCTATGGGGGAAGTATGAGGGGTTGAGGAGGAGTCTGTGGGTCTGGGGGGGGATCGTGTTGGGTTGGGGTTAGGTACGGCTGGGGGGTGGTCTGTGGGCCAGAGGGGTCCGTCTGTAGGGTGATGGGGATTCTGTATGGTAGGGGTCTGCGGAGTCGGTGAGGGAGTACGTTAGGCTATGGGAAGATTCTGTGCGGTTGTGGGAGGGCGCTAGTTGGGTTGAGGGGGGGTTCGTGTGGAGTTATGATGGGGAATCTCTGCCGGTCTGTGGCGTTATATGGGGATTTTTTGGGGTTGGGGGGGGGCGTTTGTGGGGTTATGGAGGGGATTCCCACCACGTGGGGGCCGTTGAGGTTCCGGCCACTTTAGCAATAGAAGCTGACAAGCACATGGCTGAGGAAGCGGCTCAGGTCTGCCCAGCTGTACAGCATCTCCCCGGTGGGGCTTGGAGAGGCATGTCTCCAAAATCTGCTGAGGGCCCCAAAACCTAGAAGGCCTCGCTGACCAAGATGGAACCAGAAAGCCAAGGGAAAAAAGGGAAAGCTGTGGGAAAAAGGAGTGAAAATGGAAAAAGGAAAAAAGGGAAAGCTGTGGGAAAAAGGAGTGAAAATGGGGTTCAGGGTGTGCATGTGTGAAATCGAGGGGAGTGGGGGCTTGCAGGCATCCCCCGAAATTTGGGGGGGAAGGAGGCAGGAGTCACCAGAGGACCCCAAAAGGGCATCTGCAACCATGAAATGCTGCTTGTAAGTCAGAAAAATGCTCCCAAATACCCCAAAGCAAATTCCCATTCCCCGGGGATCTCAAATTGGTCCCACAAGACCCCAGAATACCGCCCTAGGACACCAAAATGAGTCCCTGAGACCCCAAAATAACCCCGTGTTGCCATAAAGTAGCTGGAGAGACCCTCCAGCCCTCTGCCACGAGTCCTGGGGGGGACGACTAATGTGGGCGTTGGGCTAAATATCCCTATCTCCACTCTCCACCAGGGGCCAGAGAGCAGGCAGGAAGCACCTGAAGCCACGTTGCCATCCCTGGCACAGCTCTGCCCGTGCCCCCCAGCTGAGTGGCACCCCCGTGGCTGCTCAGCACCTGCTGGTTGGGCTTGTGGCATCCTGAGCGGGAGGGCACTTTCCTCTGCACTTGGCAGTGACTGAGGCAAAGCTCTGAGCTGGTCTGGGGCTGCCTGGGGCTGTTGGCTCATCCTGGCTTCAGCAGCTGCAGCCCAAAGAGGGCTATCTGAGCTTCACCAGGCTCCCTCTTGCAGCCCTCGGCAGCCCAGTTCTGCAGCTCTCCACTGCTTCTGACTCAGGCATTTCATGCATCATGGGTGGCACCGATGCCCAGCCAGGGTTCTGGCCCTGTATCATCAGCACCCAGAGTCCCTGGTGAACATCTGCAGAGGATCCCTCATCAGCATCAACTGGGTCTTCTCAGCAGCCCATTGCTTCATCCTGGCCACTCGAGGAGCAGGGCATGGGGCTGTCCCAACAACACTGGCAGTGTGCCCTGTCCATAGCACTCCCTGCTACTCCCATCCCAGGTCTTTGCTGTACATGCAGTGCCTAGGCACTGCCCAGCCTAGCTGAGACTGCTCAGGAGAAAGCCAGCCTTGTGCCATGGCTTCCCAGCAGCCTCCAGATTGACATTCCCTGTGCCCAGGGAATGCTATGGCACCTGAATCCTCTGTGATGCTGCTTTTCTCTCTCCCCTGGGAAGCAGAGGATCCCTTCTTGATCTGGCATGTGGTGATCAGGGCCACCCCTTTGACTCAGATGGGCCCCAAGGCCCAGGTGCACCACTTGAAGCTGCTGTTGGTCCATGAACACTGCAGCAGTGTCACCCAAGTAACAACACTGGGCAATGGAGCTGGACAAGTCCACTCAGTACAGTGACTATGTCCAGCTCGCCATTGTGCCTGACACCAGTGTTTGGGGTTCTACCATTGCCAGGTGTGAGTTCCCCAACCATACTGGTGTGTTGAGGACAAGACAAGTTGGGCTTCCTGGGGATAGTGATGAAAGCCAGAGCCCAGCTGAGGAACACAGAGATACCTGCAGAGAGATGGGCCTGGCCCTGTTCCTGAAGACAGGCAGAGGCAAACCCTGGCAGGGTGGGACCCTGCTGAAGTCAAGCCCAGCAGCATGGACAGCCCTGGCACAAGAGTTCCAGGACCTGAACAGACCCTTTGTCTGCACAGGCACAGCTCTGGCACAGGCACAGCTCTGGCAGGGGCTGTGGGAGAGAAGGAGCCAGGCCTGGTGTTGCCGGAGGCCACTGAACACCACTTGAACCCTCTCTCCTCTGCTGCAAGGTGACACTCAGGACCCTCTTGTGTGACAGGACACCAAGGCTGACCATTCCTGACTGGTGGCAGTGACCAGCTGGAGGAAAGGCTGTGTCAGAGCCCAACAGTCTGGAGTCTGCCCCTTCACCCTGCACTTATGCAGCCTGCTCCAGATGGGGCTGTGCCCAGCAGTGACAGCTGCTCCAGTGCCACAGCCAGTGGGGACCTTCAGCCCTGCTCAAAGGCCAAGGCCAATGCCAGCACAGTGGGGCAGGTGCAGGCCCTGTCCCTTCCCACACTAGCAGCTGCTGGAATTCTTCCATCTGCTACAGCAGTTCATGCAGGTCCTGTGGGGAAGTAAGGCTGGAGCAGGAGCGTCAACAGGATGCAGCCCAGGCTGCAGTGGCCCAGGAGCAGCAATGCCTCCTGGGGCAGCGCCTTCTGAGTCAAAGGCAGCTTCAGTGCCCGAGGCCTGCTCTGTGCTACCTATGCTCAAGGTCCCCCTGGGCTGCAGTTGGTTCAGTTCTGGCACTGGAGTTGCCAAGGCTCACAGCTGCCCTTGCTTCAGCCCAGTTCAGTCTCCTGTGCCAGGCCAGGCCTTCCAGCAACCACCTGCTAAGTGTGGGCACCTCTCCCCATCAAGCCCTTGTAGCCCCTGGGGCTGGAGCAGCAGAAGGTGCCCAGTTGTGTGTCTGAGGCCTTCTCCTGCCTGCTTTCAGCAGCTTCAGGTACAGATTGCAAACACTGGCTTCTGGAGTCCCTCCTGGGGCTCAGGCTATGCCCAGGTGGCTGCTTTGGACCTCTGCACCCTAGCTTAAGGTAACAAGGAGTTATTTTGAGGTCTGAGGGCTCATTTTGGTGGGCAGGGGTGTATTCTGGGGCCCTGAGAGGCCATCTTGGGATTCCAGGGGCCACTTTTGGCATCCTGGGTGACCATTTTGACTTCCAGTGGCCGTTCTGGGTGCCCCAGGGCTATTTTGGAGTCCTGGGAGCCATCTTGTGGTTCCAGGGCAGTGTTTTTGGATCCTGAGTGACTGTTTTGCCATTCTGATGGCCATTTTTATGTCCCAGTGACACATTTTGGGGTCTGTGGATTTATTTGGTGGTCTTAAGGAGCATTTTGGCATCTTGGAAGCAGTATTTTGTGGGCTCAGAAATCATTCTGAGATCCTTTGCTGTCCATTGGGATGCCCGCACTGTGTTCCTACCCCATTTTCACTCCTTTCTCCTACAGCTTCCCCTTGGTTTTCTGCTTCCACCTTTGGTCAGTAAGGCTTCCTGGATTTTGGGGCCCCCTCCTCGATTTTGGAGGCCTCACCAGATTTTGGGGTCACCCCTTCCTAGTCCCACTAGGGAGATGCTGCACAGCTAGACAGGGCTGAATCCTTTCATCAGTTGTGGCCTGAAGCTCAGTGGGCCTCACATGGTAGTGGGAGTCCTGCCAAAACTGAACCTGCTATTTTGGGTGCCTTGGAGACTGTTTTATGGGCCCTGGTCTTATTTTGGTGTTTTGTGAGAGCACTGCAAATTCTGGGAGCAGTTTCGGGGTCCTCCAAGGCTATTTTGGACTCTTGGAGGCATTTGGGGGTCCTGACAGTAAATTTTGGGGTTCAGAAGGCACATTCTAGGGTGCCAGGAGCGACTTTGAGCTCTCCTTGCATCTTTCTCCCACACAATTTTGGAGTACAGTCCCACGCCCCATCCTCTCCCCCAGCCATGACAAGCTGGGGGTGGCTGTGTTCCTTTAGCACTTTCCCGCCTGCAGGGAGCAATGTGGGGCTTGGGCAGCAGGCCAGGCCAGGCTGTGATTGGCAGTGCCTCCTGTGGCAGGAATGGGTGGGTTAATCCTGGCAGCCTGGCAGTGTGGGCACTCGGGGGTCTCTGGGCTGCTCTAAGCCACAGCCCTGGTGTTAGTTCTGGGCTGAAAGGGTGAGGCAAATCCCCAGCACAGGCTGGGCCTTCACTCCTGCTTGTGGTGGCTCCAATGTGGGCTGCCTGGGGGGTCAGGGGAGTCTGGGGTGTTCAGCAGCTGGGTGTGCTCCCACTTCAGCTCCTCAGCCTAGTGCTGCAGCACCAGCACTTTGTTCTGTGCCTTCTCCAGGGCTGGGCTGAGGGGATGTCAGAATCATCCTAAAACCCACAGCCCCCCACCCTGATCACCCCTTTCAGTGTTCTTAATACTGTGTTTGCTGGCTGCCAGCTCTTGCTTCAGCTTCTCCACCTTGGCCTTGAACATTTTGTTCTCATGGTTGGAGAGGGACGAGCTGCCCATGTCCCCTTCTGCAGATGCTGCCTGGCTGGAGGCACCCAGCACCATCTATGGCCAGATCAGTGTCAGCAGCACCACAAGAGGGTGCAGGAGAGAGGGTCCGTGGGACCCCCAAACAGTACAGAATGTCCCCAACCCTACAGACAGCCACCCAACCCCATAGGTTCCCAATCTCAGCCACAGGTTTACCTGCTAAACCCTACAGGATCCTGATTACAACAATCAGCCCCAAAAGATCCTAACCCAAATCCCACAGGTCCCCCACCCCACAGACATTACTCCCCAACCTCATGGGCCACCTCCTACAAATAACATCCCCCCCAAGCTCTACACATGGAGCCCCTACCCACAGACCACTCCCAACCATACAGAACCCACAATGCCCCATATGTCTTCCCACCCTTGCTCCACAGACCCCTCCCCAACTCCAAAGACTTCCCCCATAACCCCACAGGCCCACACCCTGTCTGTCCCACCCCTGCTCCACAGACCCCTCCCCAACTCCAAAGAATTCCCCCATAACCCCACAGGCCCCCACCCTGTCCGCCAAGTCTCCCACCAACCTCACAGTTCCCCCCAAAATGACACAGACCTGCTATCAACCCCACAGATTTCCCACTGGAGCCCCTACAGACCCCTCCCCAATCCCAGCCACAGGATCCCCCAGTAGTCAGCCCCATGAGGCCCCCACCCTATCCCACCTGGCAGCCGAGTCGAAGGGGATGCAGAGAAGGAGGAAGAAGAGTTGAGCACAGAGGAAGCTGCCAACTGCCATCCCCTGCAGGCTCATGGCACCCTACGTGAACAGAGATGCAAAGCCCCCACCTGGCTTCTCTGGCTGTGGCTCCCCCCTCTCTGCTGACTGGGAGCGTGTCTTGGACCAGAAAGGAAATACTGCCCACAACTGGGCAGCAATATCCAATCAGAGCAGCTGGAAATGCTAGAGGCCGCGGTGAATGGGGAGCGCTGGGGAGGGCTGGAGCACTGATGGCAGGGTTTGCTATCAGGACAGATCGTGAGCTGTGGTGGAACAGGTGGGGGCTGAGGAGCGCTGACAGCAATGGGAGCAGAATGGGGATGCAGTTCTCAGCCAGCGCAGCAACATCCTTGGATCCAGGTGCATGCAGTTCTCAGCCAGCGCAGCAACATCCTTGGATCCAGGTGCATGCAGTTCTCAGCCAGTGCAGCAACATCCTTGGATCCAGGTGCATGCAGTTCTCAGCCAGTGCAGCAACATCCTTGGATCCAGGTGCATGCAGTTCTCAGCCAGTGCAGCAACATCCTTGGATCCAGGTGCATGCAGTTCTCAGCCAGTGCAGCAACATCCTTGGATCCAGGTGCATGCAGTTCTCAGCCAGCGCAGCAACATCCTTGGATCCAGGTGCATGCAGTTCTCAGCCAGCGCAGCAACATCCTTGGATCCAGGTGCATGCAGTTCTCAGCCAGTGCAGCAACATCCTTGGATCCAGGTGCATGCAGTTCTCAGCCAGCGCAGCAACATCCTTGGATCCAGGTGCATGCAGTTCTCAGCCAGTGCAGCAACATCCTTGGATCCAGGTGCATGCAGTTCTCAGCCAGTGCAGCAACATCCTTGGATCCAGGTGCATGCAGTTCTCAGCCAGTGCAGCAACATCCTTGGATCCAGGTGCATGCAGTTCTCAGCCAGTGCAGCAACATCCTTGGATCCAGGTGCATAGTAGCAGCCAGGCTTGGTTAGGAACACCAGAAAAATTCCTTAAAATCTCTTACAGAAACTTGGTGAGGTTTTAAGTTTTTGAAGACGTTTTGAAGAGTTTTGAAGGTACTTCAACGATTTGTGGGGTATTTTTAAGCCAAAGAACTCATTAAATTTCTTCAAAATCAGGTTTTAAAAATTTAGAAGATACTTGGATGACTTTTTAGCCAGTTTTTAACCTTTATAAAGCATTTTTGAATGAATTGAAAACTAGTTTTGAAAAAAGTAGTTTTGAAAATATTTTAATTATTTTTTTTAAGCATATTTTGTAGAATTGAGAAATAAATGTGTGTTTAGGGAGTTTCAGAAGGTCTATGAGTATTAAAACTATTGTAATGATTTTTCTAGGAGTTTTGAAGGTATTTAATGATTTTCAGACAGTTTTATGCCTTTTTAAGCATTTTGAAGAGTGCCAAACACTTAAGCCTAGAAACTCACTAAAATTTCTTAAAAATTAGGTTGGAAGAGTTTTCAAGAGATTTTGATTAACTTTTTAGGTAGTTTTAAACCATTCTAAGCATTTTTGAATGGTGTTGAACATGTACAGAAGCCTATAAACTCATTAAAATGTCTTCAAAATTAGTTTTTAGAAGTTTTTAATAATTTTAAGAGATATTTTAATAAGTTTTTCAGAGTTCTTGAAGATAATTTAACGACTTTTTTTGGCATTATTAAACATTTTAAAGCATTTCTGAAGAGCATTGAACAATTAAAGAAGCACAGAAACTCATTTAAATCTCTTTAAGCTGAGTTGTTACTGAGTTTGAATACAGCAAAATGTGAAGCATTGTGGGTTATAAGCTAAAGGAAAGGTGGAACGCCCAGGTTTTCTGGGGCTGTGAAATAGTTTCCAAAGGTTTTCAAGGATGGACAGCAGCTTTCAGTGTTGACCCTTTACCCCTGGCAGATGAAGCTGAACATATTAAGCCAGGTCTGTTATGGAGCCGAAGTAGAGCTGACTGTGAAGCACAGTGCACATCAGGCCTGTCAGACACCCATTGGTACCAATGCAGGCAGCGTTGGAAAGAAGCAGGAGGAACTGGAAGCCATTGTGCTGGAAGGCAACTGTGACACAGCAGCCACCACAGAGATGTGGGACAACTGGCATGGCTGGAATGCTGCAATGGATGGGTACCAGCTCTCCAGAATGGACAGGCAAGGAAGGAGAGGTGGTGGGGTGGCCCTTCTGTGTCAGAGAGGGTTGTGATTTTCTAAGGCTTGGTGATGATAGGATTGAGTGTCTATGCATAAGAATCAAAGGACAGGCCAATAAGGCAGACACCGTGATGGAGAGTCTGTCACAGACCACCCAGTCAGGATGTTGTCATGGAATTTAGAAGTATGAATATGAAATTTCATAAAAATACAGTATTTTATGAATACAAAATTTTCAGTCAAACTATTTACAATTCCAGTTTTAAAGGTTTGGATACTCAGTTATGGTTGTCTTATACACAAAGTAGGCAATAATTAACAGTTTAAAGCAATTTAGAACAAATAGAAAGGAGGCTGCAATTTTATGGGTGGTCACAAGAGGGACCCCTCGGCTCACAAATGGAGCAGATCTTGGTCAGAAAGTGAGAGAGGCTTAAACGTTAAGGCTTTGCTCTGTCCAGAGGCACTCAGAGGGAAGCATTGCTGGATCCCGTTGGGAGCTGAAAAGAGCTTTCCGCTTAGGCAGGCATCTGCTGAGGCTTAGTAGCCCTGAGGGGTGAGCTGCTCAGGCTTGCCTCTGTAGTCAGCGGCAGATCCGTCTGGCGCGATTCGCTATTCAGGTTTGTGGTTGAAAGGAGCTTCCAAGTGACACGGGGCATAGAGCATGCAAGGACTGAAGTACCTCTTCCACCAAAACAAGCACTAAACCCAAAATTAGCAGCAGTGGTGGGACTGTGAGCTCCCAGGTGAGCGGTTGGATTTGATGATCTCACAGGTCTCTTCCAACCTCAAGAGTCCTGTGATTCTAAGAGGTCAGGGTGACATGCCTAAGAGACAGGGTCCATCCAGCGGGACCTGGACAGGTCTGAGTGATGGGTCTGTGTGAACCTCATGAAGTTCAGCAAGGCCAAGTGCAAGGTCCCAAACCTGGGTGATGAGTGGATTGAGAGCAGCCCTGTGGAGAAGGACTTGGGGTTCCTGTTTGATGAGAAGCTCAATGTGATCTGACAATGTTTGCCTGCTACCCAGAAGCAAACTGTGTCCTGGACTGCATCCCCAGCAGTGTGGGCAGTAGGTGGAGGGAGGGGATTCTGCCCCTCTGCTCCACTTGGTTGAGACCCCACCTGCAGTGTTGGATCCAGCTCTGGAGTCCTCAGCACAGCAGAGACATGGACCTGCTGGAGTGGGGCCAGAGGAGGCCACAACAATGCTGGGAGGGCTGGAAGCTCACTGCTGTGAGGCCAGACTGAGATAGTTGGGGTTGTTCAGCCTGGAGATGAAAAGGCTCTATGGAGAATCCTGGAAGTTATTGTCCATTCCTCTATCCCATACTTCCTGAGCTCAACAATGAGTATGTTATGGGAGATGGTGTCCAAAGCCTTGCTGAGGTCAAGGTAGACTACACCCACTGCTCTCTCTCATTTACCCAGTTGGTCACACCATCAGAGGATGCTATCAGAGTGGTCAAACATGATTTCCCCTTCATAAATCCATGCTGACTATTCCTGATAATCTTTTCCTCCACATGCTTAGAGACTACCTCTACGGATGGAGGTGGAGCTGACAGGTCTGTAGTTTCCTGGGTCCTCCCTGTTGCCCTTTCTTAGACCGGAGTTCCATTCGCTTTTCTCCAGTCCTCAGGCACCTCCCTTACTCTCCAAGACCTTTAAAAGATGGATAGTGGCTTACCAATAACCACAGCCAGCTCCCTCATCACCTGTGGGGCCAGCCCATCAGGGCCCATGGATTTGTGAGTTTCCAGTTTTTCTGGGTGCTCTCTAACCCTGTTCTCCTTGACTAAGGCAGAGTCTTCCTTCCTCCAGACTTCCTCTCTTCTCTCCAGGAACTGAGGCCTGGCCTGAGCAGCAAAGGCTGAAGCACAGAGGGCATGTGTTCTGGGTGATCAGGTAGTGAGGTGGAATGAGAACTGGTTGAAGGGAAGAAGTCGCCCTTCCTTCAACACTGTCCCACACCACCTCCTGGTCTCCAGACTGGTGACACATGGGTTTGATGGGTGGACCACGAGATGGATAAAGAACTGGCTTGATGGCCGCACCCAAAGAGTGGCTGTCAATGGCTCCATGTCCCAGTGGAGGCCAGGGACAAGCAGAGTCCCTCAGGGATCAGTGCTGGGACCAGTCTTGTTCAACATCTTTGTCGGTGACATGGACAGAGGCATTGAGTGCACCCTCAGCAAGTTTGCTGATGACACCAAGCTATGTGGTGCAGCAGACAGGCTAGAGGGAAGGGATGCCATCCAGAGGGACCTTGACAAAACAATTCAATGATTCAATGAAGTCAGAGAGTTGTGGTCAATGGTGAAGAGTCTAGTTTGAAGCCTGTATCTAGTGGAGTCCCTCAGGAGTCAGTACTGGGACCAGTGCTGTTCAATACATTCATCAACGACCTGGGTGAGGGCACCCCATACACTCTCAGCACGTTTGCTGATGACACCAAACTGGGTAGTGTGGCTGACACGCCAGAGGGTTGTGCTGCCATTCAGTCAGACTTGGACAGGCGTTGTCTAAGTGAGAACCGTTATCAGGCTCTGTTTCTTCTGGCTTTGGAAAAGTTCCAAACCATTCTTGCAGTGCTTTCACAGTGTTTTCTCCTGTAGCCTTTTTAAAAGCTTCTGCTTGGACTAGCCCTGATGTTATTTCCACTCGTACTAGCACAAAATGTTTACCTCCAGATCTCTTAGAGGGGCCAATATAGTCCACTTGCCAGGCTGTGGTGGTTTGAGCTCTGACTGGAGTTCAGGAGCTCGAATAATAATAGATTGAGATTCTTCCCCCCGCCCCTCTCCCTTTCTCCGGGCAAGGTGGAGAGAGAGAAGAAAGGGAAAAAAAAAAAGGTAGGGGAGAGGGGAAGTAAATTCGTGAGAGAAATAGTCTGAAGTCGATTTAGAAGTAGGAGAAGTAAATTTTCTTTTTTTACAAAAGGGAAAAAGAATCAATTTTTGTGTATATATATATATATATATATATATATATCAGTAACAGGGGGGTTCAGGGGAGGGATGAGGGTAAGTGGGAAAGTATACAAAACCAAGCCTGGATGGCCTTGTGTTTCCTTGGATGTCAGTGGATTCAGTTGGGAGAAAGGAGGCCCCAGCCACGTGGTCAAGTGCAGGGGGCAGCAGCAGCAGTGATCTTTTCGAGCGGACGAGGCAGGAAAGAGAGCGAGCAGCGAGATGTCCGCCCTTTTATAGGCTTTCTGGACAGGAAGGGGGAGTGGAATGGACCACTTTTGAGTCAGGGGACCCCCCTTCTCCTGGGAGGGGAGGGGCCAAGTGTCTCCCTGGGTTATGTTTCTTTTGTCCACCTGGGGGGCTGGGTTCTTTCAGCCCCATCCAGGATGGGTGTAACCCAGCATACAGGCCTCCCACAAACCTTTACCCTTTCTTAAATGCAGAGGGTCATTCTCTAAGGGATGTCATTCAAGCCGTGTACGGTGCTGTTCACAGGCTGATATGCAGGTTTTGCACATATCTCTGGTGACAGGCCAGCCTTCTGGCATGGGCTTCACAATACAGATCCTCCTGTGTGTTTGTGCTTTACATGCAACCACTCTAGCAGGTGGTCCTAATCCTCAGTGATTTGTCCATTTTGCACAGTTGCTAGCCTTAGTAACTCATCAGCCCTGTTATTCCAGTTGCTTGCTGAACCACCATCAAGCTGATGAGAAGCCACCCATGCCACTGCAAAGTTTCCTCGGCTAGCGATACTTAAGATTTCTTGCCATTTTTCCTTTTGCCACACTGGAATTCTGTTAACCTCCCATCCATTTTTCTCCCAGAAAGGGAGCCACTCAGTACATCCCTTAAACACAGCATAGGAATCAGTGTAAATGTGGATGGGAATAGTGGCTTGTGCTTCATGCTTGGAAACACTCCAGACTGCAATTAATTCACCGACCTGGGCACTATCCTCCCTCTCTGTTATGATCTGTTCATTGGAAGAGGTATGAAGTGCTACTGCCTGATATTTCCAAGTTTTCCCTTCTCTCTTAGCAGAAGTGTCAGTAAACCAGGCACTAAGAGACTGATCCTGAGAAAAAGGAGGGGCCACCAGAATTACTGAGGCAGGTTTGTCTTGGCTGCTCTCCAGGCTCTCCATCTCTTGTGTTGCTAGGTTTTTCAAAGGTCCCTCAGTTATTGAAAAAATGTTACAATAATGTTTTATCTGGGCATACCACTTTCGTACGGAGGCTCTCTGGGCCAGCCCTTTAGGGGGAGGGGTCCCAGTAGTGACTGCTTTTATTACTTTAAACAGGCCTTTTAGCATGATTGGTTGCTGCCTTACAATTTTCTCCACTTCTATCAGAGCCAAACTGACCCCAAACAAACCCTTCTCCCAAGCTGTATATCTCTTCTCAGCATCCTTAAACCCACGAGAATAAAATCCCACAGGCTGTGTGGACCCCTCTGGTCCCCGTTGCCACGTGTACTGGCAGTCCTGATAAGGCAAATCCCTATTCCACCTGAAAGGGATCTGTAGGGTGGAAAGGGCCAAGAGCTTGGTGAGCTATTGCTTCAAAAATTAGCAATTGCATAGCTTCTTCCTGGGAAGCAGTCCATTCCCATTTGACCCCTTTCCTCAGCAAATCGTAATGAGGTCTAGCAATGATAGAAGTCTGGGCTATGTTTTCTCCAAAACACCAATAAGCCCTAAAGCATCTTAATCTGATCTAAAGAAGTGAAGGTATCTGGTGGGATGCAAGTCATTCACCCCTTCCATCGGATTCCCAAGAATTTAACTTCTTGTGAGGGTTTTTGGACCTTTTCTGGGGGAATTAGCAAACCCAAATTCTCCAAATGAGAGATTATATTCTGTTGGGTCACCCCCACACCCTCTATTTCATCACCTGCTCTAAGTACATCATCTATGTACTGGTAGACAGCTACGCCGTCAGCTTTTGGTATTTTTTCCAGCTCCTGGGCTAAAGCATGGTGGGCTGAAGTCAGAGAATGTTTAAACCCTTGTGGTAATCTGGTGAATGTAAATTGTTGTCCCTCCCATGTAAATGCAAAATGATCCCTGTCCTCTGGTTGCAAAGGTACCATAAAAAACATATCCTTTACGTCAATTGTTGACATTATTGGATGGGCTTTCTCCTGAATTGCTGTTATCAGTTCAGCCAGGTTTGGGACTGCGGCAGTCAGAGGGTCAATGTAGTTATTTAGCCTGCGAAAATTCACAGTGAGCCATCACTTCCTGTTAGGTTTTCTCACTGGCCAAACTGGAGAGTTAAAAGGAGAATGAGTATTAATTACTACTCCCTGCTCTGTTGATTCCTGTATAACTGGTTTTATACCTTCCCTTGCTCCCAATGGCAGTAGGTATTGTTTCACATTTGTGATTTTGCTGTGTGGCAGTGGGGGGGCAGTTTGAAGTAGGCTAATACTCAGCTGAGGTGTGCCAAAATTCCACAACAGCCCGTCTGAATCCTCCTACTGCCTTCCCTTAAGAACATCCATTCCCCGTAAATTAGTTGGAATATTCCCAATTACCATTACTATGGTTATGGCTTTCTTTTCCTGGTGAAGTCAGCTGCATAACTTCTATTGACCCCCAAAGCATCCAAAACACAGAAACGCTTCCTTAAGGGAGTGACTCCACACCACTGTGCATCTGTCTCAGTCGAGGCAGAAATCTGTGCGCCAGTATCAGTCACAAAAGTCACTATAACATGCTTAGGACCTACAATAGCTGTAAGCAATAAATCACCTCTGCTATTGGATAAAAATCCACCCTCCACCCCCTGTGATGGTTTTAGGATGACTGGAAGGCAGTTCATTAACTCCTACTTGCCAAATTCCTCTTGGATTCTCCTCAAAAATTTACACAGGACCATATTTCCTATTATAGTCAATCAGCTCCTGTGCCCCCCACATCCAAAATTTTTTTATTACTTGACTGGGAGGGAACAGAACTATGATTAAAGGTGGAGTTGAAGGAAATAGTGGATTCATCCCCCTCTCTTCTCATGAAGCCCTCAAGCTTTTCTGCTGGACCCATAGACACTATTGTTCTTTGAAGATTAATCCCTGTAGCTTTAAGTGCCTTTGGAAGACCCTATATAAAGGGGGTCATGATTTCAAAGTTCACTGACAGCATCATTGGCAATCACATCCAGGAATTAATTTTCTCTCATGAATCATTTGCAAGCATGTGCCAATGATTTTCAGGGGATTCCCCCCTATCTAAAGAGTTCAGTCCTCCAGCCCAGTACGCTGCTCTGTGTGTCAGTGACCAATTATCACCTGTTAAGAAAACACCATGTCCCCATGCTGCCTTTTCACTTAATAAAATTTGATCACCCCGAGTCAGGGATATATGCCACACATACTCTGTTTCAGATTCTTTAAGGAGGCGTTAATTTGGCAAGCTCAGTGGCAGTATATGGTTTCTCTTTAGTTGCAATGTGGGGATCAGTATCCTCATCATTCACACAGAAATATTCTGTTTTAACCAAGGGTCTCACTTGCGGGGTTTTCTTGTAATACTTCTTTGCTTCCTCTAACTCGTTCTGGGGGTATATCTGACTTACTTGCCAAGTGAGTGAGTCTGCAGCTCTTGAATACTCCTCCCTCAGGGCAGCTTTCAGGGAGCGATTTATTTACCTTTCCTCCTCTAACTGCTGTTCTAAACTAGAGGTTGTTTTTCGCAGAGCTTTTACCAAATTTTGAAGAGAATCTATGACTTGTTGCTCATTGGTGTGACACTTAATGTGGTCTTCAAGAGCAGGCACTAGACTTGCTCCAGTCACAGCACAGACTGTTGATTTACCTTTACCCGTTCCAAACTTAAACCTGGTCTCATTCAGTAAAGAATTCACTCGCAAATATGACCAATTTTCACGTGCCCACTCTTCCCACCCAGGAGGGGATGGACAAGCCCCATGCTTTGACAAGAGTGCATAGAATAAGTCTTTATCTTTCACTACTGGAGGGTTTTCAAGCCATTCTTAATGCAAAGGGAACAAACCCACTTTGGGGAAGCTATACTTAGTTACCTACACACAGAGCCACCACTGTGTCACCCTTCTCTTCCCCAAGTGGTTGAAGGGACCAAAATCTGCTACAGGGAGGGTCAATTTACAGTTACTACAAGGTTGTCCCTTCACTTCCCTGAGCAGCCAACTGTGATTTATATATGCACAGTACCCCCTTTTGCACTAAGAGATCTTTTAGTCATTCCAAGAGACGGAATCCTCAGCTTGTGTTTGGGGTGCTCTACACCAAGGCGTGTGTGGTGTGCAGGAAATTCAAATCACCCCCCTTGCTTTCTGATCCACATTCAACCCCAGAAGGGGATGGAGAAACAGGTGCGGCTGAAGTGAGACGTCTTTCCCCTGTTACAGACCACACATTACTTGCACCCCTCTGTCACTCAGAATTACCCTGCTGACTACAGCAATTAAAATGTCGCAGTCCAAACGCTGGACTTGTGATGGTTTGTTACAGCAGTCTCAAAGTGCAAAGAACTCAGGTGACTCACGCCAGGAGGGTTCAATTCAATCAGCAGCAAAATTTTATTGTTTTACCCGTATGAGGTAGAGAAAAGTGAGGGGAGAAAGGGAAAAGTAAAGTGAAGAGAAAAAAGGGAAAGAAGTCTATAGCGACCAGCAGTGCAAAGGTCCAAAAACATGTCTTTGGTCCAAGGTCCAGTCCTGCTGGTCCTTTTTGGTTTTAGTAGGGAAGACTTTCCTTTGATGTCTTCTTCTTCTTGCTTCTCTTTCTCACCCCTCCACCCCCCCCAAATTCCCCAGAAAACTACCAAAAACTCTCTCTCACACTTCTCCCACACCGTTGCTAGGGATACATCTTTTATAATCAACTTCACACCTGTCAATGTCTGAGTTCCGCCTATCTCTGCTCCTTGTGCCCCCCATGAGTAGGGCTTCCAGCATGCTCAAGGAGGCATGTCCGAGGCGTGGTCCGACTTGGAGGCGGGTAGCCTCAGACCAGGGGATTGTGTTTTCGTATTATTATGAACATTGTAATGAGCAGAGTTCACTAAAGTTCATGGTTCCCTTGGCAACGCCAGGACATCGGTCTTTCTTGACTGCAGTTCCATTTCTCTGTTCCAAAGTGATAATCGCACACAGCAGGGTTGTCCATCACACTTGGCAGGTATGGACCCTTGGTACCATCTAGGTCTCTCCCACGGAACCTGCACCTGGAAAACCATGGAGACCACATTCCAATGCACAGGCTCAGTCACTTAATCAGTAACTTATTATGGAGTAGGCCACTGCAGAACTCATGCTAAGATGTTAGCCTGACTTTCAGTCCTTCTCCTTGGGGAAAGGGGGTCCCGATTCCTGATGACAATGATGAGACAAATGAGGCTCTTCGGACCACTCCTTACATTCCCCACACACTTTCAACTCATTCCCCCGCTAGGCTGAGCTGAAGCCATTCCAGTTGCTCTCCCCCATCAAGGACAACACCACTGCTGGCCTTGCTGGGTTGTCTTTCTTACAGAGCCCGTGGCTATCCATTGCAGCTCCAGCCATGGGAGTCATCCCACCATGTTTCTTGAATGATGAGCAGTTGGACTTGCTCTCAAAGGTCTCTTCCAGCCTCAACAGTTCTATGGTTCTGTGATTCTACACAACTCTTAAATATGTCCATGGAAGGGGACTCCACCACTGCCCTGGGCAAGCTGTTCTGATGCCTGATAACCCTTTCTGTGAAGACTTTTTCCCTAATATCCAATCTAAACCTCCCTTAGAGCAATTTGAGTCCATTTCCTCTCCTCCACTTGTTACTTGGTCAACCAGCTGGACCCCCCAGCTCTCTACAACCTCCTTTCAGATAGTTGTAGAGTGAGGAGCTCTTCCATCAGCCCACTTTCATCCAGGCTAAGCAAACAACCCTTCACCAACTTGGTTGCCCTTCTCTGGAAGGCCTGTGGAGACAGATCAGAGAGCAGATGATGCTTTATTTGGCGCTAGGCGCTGGTAGGTGTCTCCACAAAACCACCACACCCTCAGACGTCTCCTGTGGTTGGTTACCCAGCAGCTTTATGAAACAGGGACTAAGAGCACAGCAATTCCTCTGCCTGCCCCATACCTACGAGGGTGCACTATTGAGCTGAACACAGGCGTACTTCCATTATGTTGTGTCAGCAAAACAGTGATGCACCCATGTGAGGCCCACAGTGGTCATCTGGGGAGATATCCCTTTCCCCACATTATGTTTGTATGCTGTTGAGTCACCTTAGGGCTCTGAGGTGTTCTTCAAACAATCCTAGATTTTCCTTGTCAGACGTTGGTGCCCACATGTGATGTACACAGATGGTCTCTGAGCTGGTTACTCACTGGGCTTGCTTTCCTTCATCCTGATTTCCAACAGACACTTCGTAAGGCTCCTAACTGTCTCCATATAGAAATGTTCAGAGGTTTTCAAGGTTCTATGTAATGAACCAAGAAACCATGTGGTTACTTGCTGAGTATGTCAGAAACACCCAGGCCTTGCACTCTGGAACACAGCCTCAATATAACACCAGGGAGCCCGTCCCTGCAGCCCTTCCCACCCACCCTACCAGATTCCATCCCAACCCTTCCCCACCCCAGTTCCACTACTGGCTCCACCCCTCTGAGGGCATGGGTTTGGAGGAGACCTGAAAGTCCCACCACAGCCTGATGTCCCCAAAGCCCTGCAGGGAGGTGAAATGAGTTAGGAGGAGGACTGGGCTGGGTCAAGAAATACTCAAGGAAGTGGAAGGGGTCCTGAATGCCCTGGGGTATCTTGGAACAGAGTGGGAGCCTAGGGGGCACTTCGGGATCTCCTGACCCAACCCCAGGGCTGATCCACCATCAAAATCTCCATCAGACTGAAAAGATGGAGGAAGAAAAAAGTGTCTGTTTCTGGATAGAGCTGAGGGGTGCAACCCCAACACCAGGGTCCTATCTCCACTGGGCAAAACCACCAACACCCAGACATGAGATCTTGGCTTTACTTGGATGCTGCAGAATTGGGGCCAGGCAAGAAACCCCATTACAAGGAGGGGCAATGGTCAGTAGCATACCTTTCCCCTCTCTCTTACCGAAACAACAAAGATGACACCGGGAGCTGCACAGGCCAGGGCCTGCTCTGGCCCGAACTTCCAGTCAGGGCCCTGAGATACCCTGAACTGCTGCACAAAAGAGGGTGACTGCACTAGCCCTAAAAAATGACACAGCCAACAGTGACACAGACATAAAAGGCTGCAGAAGCCAAATGCAGGCTCCTGCAGCACTGCCACAGGCAGAGCCACCAAGGATATAACAAGCAGGGACAGAGACCAGCTCTGTACCCTTGGCTTCTCTACAGAGGTTTAGGGGCTGCATCAGAGGGTGGGCTGGAGCAGGCTAAGTCTGTGCAGCTCCTGGTGTTGGTGTTGTCCCAGCTGGCTTGGTATTTGAGAGGACATCAGTATGCGTGTGACGTTTGACCCTCCTTATGACATCCACAGTGGCTCTGCCTGAATTGGACCATATAGCTGAGTTTTACAGCCTGTTGTGATGTCACAGGTGGCAAGGTCAGTGGTAGGGTAAGTTCAAGCACACTCAGAGCGTCTTATGGGCCTGAGTCGGAGGTAGGGCAGGAGCAGGCCCTGGCCTGTGCAGGTCCTGGAGCTCTCTAGTTGGCTCAGTAGTTGAGAGGCCAGGGGTACACATCTGACTTTTAACCTTTCTTGTGACGTTCCCAATTGCTCTGCTGTAGCCCATTTGGAAGGAGCCTGCAGCTGGCTTTTTCAGCCTTTTGTGATGTCACAGTTGGGCAGGTTTGTTGTAGGGTCTTGGTGCAGCATTCCAGGGTGTCTTATGGCCTGAGTTGCAGGTATGGCCTTTGCAGTTCCCAGTGTTGTCCCATTTGGCTTAGCAGTTGAGAGGCCAAGGCTATGCATCTGACATTGCCATGCCTGTGACATCCCAGCTTGCTCAGCCTGACTTGATCCAGCAAGAGCCTGCACCTGGCATCTGCAGCATTTTGTGATGTCAAATGTGGCTGCTTCAATGGTAGGTTAGGTGTGAGCAGTATCTGTGGTCAGCAGTTTAGGGTGCCTCAGGGGCCTGAACTGGTGTTAGGGCAGGAGCAGACCCTAGCCTTTTGGTGCTTGGTGTCATCCCAATTGGGTCACTTTTTGAGAGGCCAGAGGTACTCAGGTGACATTGCCCCTCCTTTAGCATCCCTACTGGCTCTGCCTGAGTTGGTGGTGCAGCAGTCTGGGTTGGCTTCTGCAGCATTTTGTGACATCACAAGTGGCCATGTCAGTGATAGGCAAGCATTCACTTTGTGCAGTGATGTAGGGTTCATTAGAGGCCTGAGTGTTTGGGAGGACAGGAGCAGGGCCTGGTCTGTGCAGCTCCTGACGTCATTCTGTCAGCGATGTTGGGAATCAAACTGCATCCTGGGTTTGACACTAACAAGCCACTATTGCTTGATTACAGAGCTGCACAAGTTTGGGTGCTGGGGGCATTGCCACAAAGACAGCACACAGCTGAAGTTCCTCGTGGATGCTGATCCAGTGCAGGGCATGATCTATGCCTGATGGCAACACCTGCTAAGGTCCCATAGGTCAGTCTCTTGCTGGCTTCCATTAAAGCTCCAGCTCCTGCTCAGTTCCCTGTGTGTGTACAGAGGGTGGGTGGTTTATTCCGGGCAGGGGTCTCCCAACTAGGAGCTGTGCTTTGTAGCACAATGGGGCTGGTTTAGTCCAGGACACTGTTTTCAAGCCCAAAACTGACTGCATGTCATGGTTATTAGTATGAATTATGAAATAGGAAAGAATAATACTAATTATTAATTATTACTATTAAAATTATTAATCTTTTAACAGTATATATACATATGCAGTGTCTAGTGTACAGTCATAGGTATAATTCCATAAAGTGGTACACTTCAACAGTTTTGAACCAAATTAGAAAAATATAAAACAGGTTTTCAGTAAGAGAACTAGGGTACAATCTGCCGTTTGTCCGCTAGGGGACAGCTCAACAAGACATCTGGCAGCTGAATACAGCAGTGAGACTAGGTGTCAGGACACAGAATTAAAAGAACTTTTCAAAGAGACTCGAACCTATTTTCACTCACATATTATGGATTCACGCATTAACTGCGGTGCTGCTTTACATTCACAGGTTACAATACCACGTGGGCGAAAGTGCAGGGATTTTAAACAGAACCCAAACTGATGTTAAACGTATGAACACTGAAGAGATACAGTTTCAGTGGTGAAGGCTTGTTGCTAAGCTACTCGCTGCCGATGCTTGGGGGAGTTTGGTGGGTGCTGTGGCTGGTCCATTCTGGATGTGGTAGAGGCAGCTCTCTCCTGCTGATGTGGGAGTGTGGCGTTGGCTCTGCAGGGGTGTACTGGAGGCTGGTTCACCTGGAACAGGCTGTCAGGCAATTCCCTCAGTGTTGCGGCATTTGCAGGACACTGTTGGGGAGCAGCTCCCCTGTTTCCACTGGACACGATGTCCGATTGCAGAGTGTGGTGGGCTTCTCACGGCATGGAAGCCTATGAGGCTGTCTGGGACACTCCCAGGCAGTCCCAGCAGGGCATGGATGGTGCTTTGTATCACACTGGTGCTTGGCTCTCAGCTGTGGAGCAATGGGCGGCTCCTCCTTCTCCTGTGACTTAGCAGCTGGCGCAGCAGTGGCTGGGTGCGGT
The DNA here is from genome assembly GCF_027791375.1 of Indicator indicator. Lineage (NCBI taxonomy): Eukaryota > Metazoa > Chordata > Aves > Piciformes > Indicatoridae > Indicator > Indicator indicator. The sequence continues at coordinate 43,582 of NW_026539188.1, forward strand.
TCTGCCTTGTGAGTGGCAGGCACATGGACCGGCCTTAGCTTGCAGGTCTCCATCTTTGTGCCTCCAGCAGGCAAGTTGAAAGGAATTCGGGCAAGTTCTTCCCAGCTTGGCTTCCCAGGTCTCTGTCCCTTTAAGGCATGGTTAGGCAGCTTCTTCCTACTGGTGAGACTGTGGGTACAACGGTAAGCTGGCTGTAGTTTCAGTGCAGTTTATGTGAAGGACTCTTTGCTGGTTCCCAGGTAAACTGAGGCATGACAGCTCTTCCTGGGTAGCAAGGCTTCTCTCTGGACAGCAGACAAAGGCAGAACACATACACAAGAGCAGAGCACGTGCAAGGAGCAAGAGAGCGCAAAAAAGCACAAGTGCAAAGAGCACAAAGAACATAATCAGGTTGTCTAGAGCCCTGTGGGGCCTCACCTTGAGTACCTCCAGGAATGGGGCCTCAACTACCTCCTTGGACAGTCTGTTCCAGTGTCCACTACCCTCATGATAAAGAACCTGTTCCTAAAATCCAATCTAAATCTGCTCTTCTCTAGTTTGAAACTCTCGTCCCTCATCCTATCACTGGAGGCCTTTGTAAACAGTCTCTCTCCATTCTTCTTGTGGCCCCCTTCAGGTACTGGAAGGCTGCTGTTAGGTCTCCCTGGAGCCTTTTCTTCTCCACACTGAATAATCCCAGCTCCCTCTGCCTTTCTTCATAGCAGAGGTGCTCCAATTTCCTAATCATTTTCATGGCCCTCCTCTGGACCTGCTCCACATCAGGTCCATGTCCTTTTTGTACTGAGGGCTCCAGAACTGGACACAGTAGTCCAGGTGAGATCTCACCAGAGCAGAGTAAAGTGCCAGAATCACCTCTCTGGATCTGCTGGCAACACATCCTTTGATGCAGCCCAGCACGTGATTTGCCTTCTGGGCTGCAAGCTTGCATTGTCTGCTCATGTCCATCTTCTCATCTATCAGCACCCTCAAGTCCTTTTCCTCATGGCTGCTTTCTACCACTTCTTCCCCCAGCCTGTATTGATAGTGAGGATTGTTCCAGCTCATGTGCAGAACCCTACTCTTGCCCTTGTTTAACCTTATGAGGTTCACCTGGACCTACCTCTCTAGCTTGTCCAGGTCCCTCTGGGTGACATTCTGTCCCTCTGGCATATTGACAGCACCACTCAGCTTGGTGTCGTCTGCAAACTCACTCATGGTGTCCTCAATGCCACTGTCTATATCATTGATAAAATACTAAACAGTACAGGTCCCAGTATGGACCCCTGAGGGACACCACTTGTCACTGCTCTATATCTGGACTTCAAGCCATTTTATCACTACCCTCTGGATGTGACCATCCAGCCAATTCCTTATCCACTGAACAATCCACCCATCATGACTGACTCCATCAAATGTGGGTCTTTCCCCATTACTCCCCATTCCAAAATCCATAACGTAAAATATGTCCTCATCTTTTTTTTAGTCTTAACCATAGTTCATCTGCCAACTTCACTCTCCCTGAGGTTCTGGTGTTGGGGCTGGTTTCACTCCAGTGAACTGTATCCGTGAGTTGATCCTTTACACTCTGGTGGCTGTACGTTTGGTCAGAAGGACTTGGAATGGTCCTTTCCACTTTTCTTTAAGAGGTCGGTTGCCCCAGGTCTGGATGGTTACTGAGTCTCCTGGATGATACAGATGTGCTGGAACATCTGAGGTTGCTGGAGAAGCTAAAACAAGAAACCTATGCAAAGATGAGAGCACTTTCCCCAAAGCTGTCACGTATTCCTTCGAACCATGATCTCCCATTCTACGACTGTCCTCTGGAAAAACAGTTCTTTGGAGAGGCCTTCCTTGAAGGATTTCATAGGAGCTCAGCTTCTCTTTGGAATTTGGCTGAATTCTTAACAAGGCTAAAGGAAGAGCCATCAGTTTTAGCTTAGATTTAGATTGAACTCTCACTCTCAGTGGAGCCCTTGGCCAGCTTACTGAAGTTTCTTGACAAATTTTACTTAACTGTTGTTTTAAAGTATAATTCGTTCTCTCTACCTTGACACTAGATTTTGGTCTCCACGATGCATGTAAATCCCATTTAATATCTAGCAATCTACACTTCTCCCAGATGACTTCACCAATAAAATGATCATCACCTGTCTGATGATATTCCTAAAGGAAATCCAAACCTGGGTATTATCTCTTTCAAAATGGATTTTACCACTTCCTGAGCTTTGTTGGTGTGAGTGGGAAAAGCCTCTGGCCACCCTGAAATGGTGTCTACAAATATCAAAAGATAATGATGCCCTTCTCTTGGAGGTAACTGAGTAAAATCCACCTGCCAATAGTTTCCTGGTGAATTTCGTTGCCTGGTTTGTCTCATAGAATCACTAAAGCTGGAAAAGACCTTTAAGATCATTGAGTCCAACTGTAACCCAACTACCGTGACCACTAACTCTATCCTGAAGCACCACATCCACACTCTTCTTGAACACCTCCAGGGCTGGTGACTCACCACCTCCCTGCTCAGCCTGTTCCAACACCTCGCAATTCTCTCACTAAAGAAGTTTTTCCTCATGTCCAACCTAAACCTGCCCTGGCACAACTTAAACCTGTTTCCTCTCATCCTATCACTGGTTACTTGGGAGAGGAGACTAGCATCAGCCTCACTCCAACCTGTCTTCTCCAGACTAAACAACCCCAGCTCCCTCAGCCGCTTCTCATACAATACCCTCCAAATCCCTCACCAGCCTTGCTGCTCTTCTCAGGACACACTCCAGGACTGAAATGTCTTTCCTATACAGTAGCACCCATAAATGAACACAATACTCAAGCTGTGGCCTCACCAGGGCTGAGTACAGGGGCACAATCACTTGCCTACTCCTGCTGGACACACCTTTTCTGGTACAGGCCAGGATGCTGTTTGCCTTCTTGGCCACCTCAGCACAATTCTGCCTCATGTTCTGCTGTTCACCAGCACCCTCAGATCCTTTTCCACTGGGAGGATTTGCAACCACTCTTCCCCAAGCCTGTAGCATTGCTTGGGGTGGTTGTGAGCAAATTGTATGACCCAGCACTTGATCATGTTAAACTTCATTCTGTTGACCTCAGCCCATCAATTTAACCTGTCCAGATCTCTCTGCAGTGCCTTCTTATCCTCAATCAGCTCAACACTACCACTCAATTCAGTGTCATCTGCATACTTGCTGAAGGTGCCCTCCATCCCCTCATCCAAATCATTAGTAAAGGTGTTAAATGGAACTGCCCACAAAGCCCTGGGGGACACTGCTTGTGACACACTGACTCCTTTTCTCTGTTGCAAGTAAGGATGTCATCCACATATTAGAGTATAACTCCTTGGGGTATTCTCCAATCTCCAGTGCTCCAATTCCTTCACCAGCTGGTTACCAAACAGAGTAACCAGAGGGCTGGTTTGGGGTTCTTGTGGCAGCACTGTCCAGGTGAGCTGGGTCTTCTGTTGTGTGTTATACTTCTCTCATTCAAAGGCAAATACTGGTTGGTTTTCTGGGCTAACAGGTATGCAGAAGACATCCTTAAGATCTAACACTGAGAACCACTTTTCGCTGTCACTCAAGACAGTTAAAGAGCACAGGGATTTGCCACTACAGTGTGAATATCATTTGTTATCTTATTTATAGACCTTAAGTCCTGCATCACTCTGTAATTTCCACTCGGTCTTTGAACAGGTGATATAGAATCATAGAATGGTTTGGGTTGGAAGGGATCTCCAATGGTCATCTAGTCCAACCCCCCTGCGGTCAGTAGGGACATCCTCCACTACATCAGGCTCAGAGCCTTGTCAAACTTTACCTTGAATAGCTCCAGAAATGGAGCTTCAACCACCTCTGTGGGCAACCTGTTCCAGTGTTCCACCACCCTCATGGTAAAGAACTCATTCCTAACATCCAATCTAAATCTCCTCTAATTTCAAACCATTTTCCCTCATCCTATCACTACAGGTCTTTGTAAATAGTCCCTCTGCCACCTTCTTGTAGCCCCCTTCAGCTACTGGAAGGTCACTATTAGGTCTCCCTGGAGCCTTCTCTTCTCCAGGCTGAAAAACCCCAGCTCCCTCAGCCTGTCCTCAGTGGTTACTGATGGCTCCGGCTTCCCCTCTTTTTTAAAGCAGGGTTTCTAAACCAGCTTGTGCTGGTTTCACTGATGGCTAGTTCTATGGCAACATCACCTTCAGCCTCTACAGGCATTGCAGAAAAGCTCTAATTTTCTCCAGGGCAATCCACTACCTTGCACTATCAAATGTAATGGTGGTTTCCTCCTAATCATAAACCTATGAACAATTGATTGATACCAACCAGACTGTCATAAACTCCCTAATGTCACCACAGATTTTTTCATGCTGTTGCAAGCACCAAATAACTAAACATTACCTACAAGAAAAGCACCAAACTCCCAAACCCTGGGGAAAACCAGGTCCATCTAGCTGTCTACTTGTGGATATCAGGAGGTTTTGGCACATGTGAGCAATATTGGGGTATTGAACGGGGATTCACACTCTACTAAGAGACTATGTTTAGGACGTGTCTCTCTCAATTCTTGCAGTGCTTTCTTAGCTTGCCTGGGAATAGGAATTGCTTGAGTCTTACTGGCTTGGCTCCAGGCCTCAGTCTCATTGTTACCGGATGGGCTTTTCTTGATTTCCCTGGACCCAAGTTGCCCATACTTCAGGGTTCCCTTCTTGTCTCAGTCTCTGGGGGTGCACCAGTCTGATTCTCTTCTGTAATATAAAACCTCTGGCCTCGGCCAGTTTTATTTCAGGTATTTGGAGTCAGTGTTTGTGCTGCCATTCAGTGAGACTTAGAGAGGCTGGAGAGTTGGGCAGGGAGAAATTTAATGAAATTCAGCAACGGCAAGTGTGGAATCTTGCACCTGGGAAAGAATAACCCCATGTATAAGTATAGGTTGGGGAATGACCTGCTGGTGTTGCCGTTTCCAAAGCAAAACCCCAATGGGACAGAAAGTAGGTTACCCCCCTCCCACTCCCCCTGTAGGGAAAAGGTAGGCAGGGGAAGTAAAAGGGGTAACAAAAGACTTTAACAGAGATTAGAAATAAAGAAAGTATTTTTTACAAAAAATAAAAGGTATTTAGGGAAGAGGAAGGTACAGATGTATTAAGGAAAGGGATATATATACAGGTATATACAGAACCAGTGTGGTAGTTTCAGGCTGTGCCTGGAAAATGTTCCACAGATCTTGAACAGAAGGTGGTAGAATATAAATAAATAACTATTGGATAAAGGAAAATAATGATAAGTTCTAAACAATTCCATTGGACAGACTACTACAAAGTTGGTTTGTATAGATTAACTCTCTTCTCTTTGCTTCCTCACTCTGGCTGGTGTTTCTGCTGTTTTTGCTGACCTTGGCTGCATTGCTTTGTTGTGGCTAAGTACTAACAAACAACTCTCTGCTGGTCTCCTCTATCGTGTACAGGAGGGTAGGGAGGCAGGTAGTGGGGAAGCTATTAGGAGCCCCCTGGTTTGTCCAGGGGGATTCTTGTGCTGTTTATAAATCGTAAATACTTGTAAATATTGTGTATTTTGTACAAATTCATTACATTTCATTTTAGGTTGTAATTTTGCTTGTAAATAGAGCTTCCAACTGAACTGGCCTGGCAATTTTATGTTGGGGGAATTTTCAACCCACCACAACCAGGTTGGATGGCAATGGATTCTCTGGAATGTAGACCTGACCACATGTTCACCAGCTTGCACCAGCAGACAGGGAGGTGAAGGCAAGAAGAACGAGGCCTGAAATGGCTCTCCTTTATGTAGACTGTAGGCAGGAAATGGGAGGGCATAAAGATGACCTGGGGCCCCCTCCCTCGGGGGGTCAATTTTCCCACCCACCTGGGTCAGGTTTCCCTGCCCATGTTAGGGTCCACCCAAGGGAGTCAAGTTTCCATCCACCCCCACCCCATAGTCCTTAAATCAAACAGCTGGAGAGTAGTAAAGAGGAAAAGGACCTGTGGGTCGTAATGGACAGAAGGTTGACCAAGAGCCAGCAATGTGCTCTTGTGGCCAAGAAGGCCGCTGCCATTCTGGGGTGGACTAGAAGGGCTGTGGTTACTAGGTCAAGAGATATTCTCCTCCCCCCTCTACTGTGCCCTGGTGAGGCCACATTTGGAATATTGTGTCCAGTTCTGGGCTCCTGTATTACTGAGTTCTTTCTGATGAGGAGTTAATTAATTACACACACCACAGGTGCCAATAGGTATGTCTTTATTTATTATAAAGGCAGACGAGGTTGTGCCGGAGCACTGTAAGGCACAAAAACTAAAAGCAAGGCACAACGCTGCAAGCTACCCACAACCTGAAAGCATAGCCCAATGCGAAGCAAAGTGCGACTGACTTACCCTAAACAATCTATAAGAAACATGGTGGTACTGCAGATCACGATGGTGGAGCTGACTCTCTTCCATCTGGGCGGGTGTCCCTGTGGAACCAAATATTGTCTTGTTGGATCGGAGAAACGGCAGAACCCCGCCAGTAGTGATGTTCAGTTTTTTTAAGGGTCCCACATACCATGACGTCAGGCCAAGACATCACAGGAGGCTGGGTCTTGGAGCCAAAGCCTCTCCCATATTTTGCAATCATGTTATATAACTTCTCAACCTACTACTCATGCACGCAGCCTGCTCAGGGGGTCGCATGCCCCTGCCCAGCAATAGCCTTCCTCATCTTCATCTTCCTCCAAGTCCATTTGACTTCTTTGAGGGGTTTGAAGGACTTTTGTGGTTAGATCTGGATGTAAACACATTCAATACATTCCTATCCCCACTTAGTTTATAAACAGAGGAATCTGCAGATGTGTCTTACTTGTTACTCCTATCGTGCAGCTGGGTACTTCTAATCAAACTTCAGTTAACTCTTTCCTGTTACATCCCAGCACATGATTAGAAGTAACCAGCAGCTGATAATGTACAACTCTAGTGTTGAAATACTTAATTGCTTTGGCAATCATACCTTGTACACAAGCAAAGACAAGATAGAAAACAAGTAAAGCATAAACAGATCAAATTAATGAGAGAGAGGCTTAAAAGAAGTTTTTGGAGCCACAGCTAATCCCCATTGTAAGAACACAAAAGGGTTCCAACTATCATCTATCTTCAGCTGATGTGCTAACTTCTCTAAGGTGTTTACTTGTTTACATACCAAAACATACAACACATCTCATCTAACTCCCCATGGCTGTGTAGCAGCAAAAGATAATCAGATGCAGCTGTGCAAATAGACTCAGCATCAAGTACTGGCCTCACCAAGGCAGTGGTGGTCAATTGCCGAATACCACCGCATGGTACGATTTCTGATATCTAATACATTCTTTAATCATAGGAGGACTGATAAGTACTACACCAGGTGTTAACAACTTGACTTCTTCAGGTCCCAAATTAAGTGCTTCTGTTGTAAATAATTGTGTGGGGGGGTGAAAATTACCCCCCAACATTAAATTTGCCAGACCAGCTCAGTTGGAAGCAAATGAAAGCTGTATTTACAAGCAAAACTACAATCTACAATGCAATGCAATGAATATGTACAAAATATACAATATTTACAGATATTTACAATTAATAAACAGCACAAGGACCCTCCTGGCCAAAGACCAGGGGAAGCTCATAGCTTGTCACTCCCTGCTCCTCCCCTCTCCACCCTCACAGCCCTGTACAAAAGGGACAAGAGAAAAGAGCAGAGAAAGTTGCTGTTAGCCAAAACAATGCAGCCAAGGTCAAGGAGAAGCCAGCAGAAGCACAAAGCTAGTATCTCCCAGCCTGATGAAGTGAGAAGAGAGAGAGATTGCTTTAAGAAATCTTATGGCAGATATCTCTCCAATAGGATTGTTTAGAATTATCGTTATTTTCCTTTTTACACCCAATAGTGATTTATTTACATTTTACCACTTTTCTGTTCAAGATCTGTGAAAAAAATTTAAAGCCATAGCCTAAAACTACCACAATAATTCTAATTGGCTGTTATCAATCCCTTAACCAGTGAAACCCAACCACAAGCATAAGCTAAAATCTTTTCCCAGTAGAGGTGCCAGTATGAGGATGTCATCCTTGGCACACATGGAATGTTATTTAGCTCTACACAGTATGCTAAGGAATTAGTGAAAGAATCATGCACTCTGCATGTGCTCAGCAGCTGAGATGCCCTGAGAACAGTGGCTGCAACATCTCCCCTCTTTTTTTCTCAGAACATCTTGGACAATTAACAATCAAAAATGCATAATCTAGATGCAAACAACAAAGTTATTACTCTCCCCGCAGCTACAAAAATCCACCTTCTTAAATTAAAACACTAAACCATTTTTTAAAAAATATAACCATTTGAGATTATTACTTAACTACAATATTCTGGTGACTTAACACCCAAACCTGGGTGAACATGTCTCAAATCACACACTAGTTAATCAGTCATGGTATTCAGTCCTAATTCAGATGTCTTCTGGTGTCATTTGCATGCAGTCAGCTTCAGGTGGATGCCATCAGTCTCAGCTCAGCATGGCAGTCATTGTGGTCAGTCTCAGGTCAGTTGACTTCAGCTTTGTAGGCATGGCTGTCATTGCAGTTAGCTTTCATTTGGCCATCCTCATTGAAGATAAGGGACTTCAGGTGCATGGGGCTTGTGCCAACAACAGGCTGCTTGTCTTATTCTTTCCTGGATGGCTCTCTTACAACAGAGAAATCCATCCCCTATCTCAAGTTCTGGTATGGCATGTGTCTCCACCACTCAGTGCCTGTTTGGTTGAAGCCAACAGTGGAGTCAGGGGTTCTTCTTAGTGGCAAACACAGAGGCCAATTCAGGCTTGCTCTTGACCATGGTAAGAGATGCTCAGTTGGCACCAGCCTATGCACCTGATTATTGATGCATCTGTATCTGTCTGGTCTGGTGACAGGTCGCTATCAGGGCACAGCAGAGGCAGGTCCATGTGAGCAGAACAATTTCATCAAGGTGTAGCAGTGGGTTTTTTTCCCCCTTTTTTTTTTTTTGGAACATGCTGGTGGCTGTGAGACTCCTAGGGGTATTTCACCTATGTGCATTTCTGCATTGTCAGCTGAGATGTCTGCAGGTTGTGGAATTGGCCTCTCCAGCTCATGACATGGTTCACCTTTTTCTTGCTGGCCTTCCTGGAGACCTGTTGGTGGCAAACAGAGACAGATCCCTCCCTGCACTAAAAATCCTACTGGATCTCCTTAGGCTGGATCCTCCTGTGTGACATCTCTGGAGTATTCCCCCTTCTTTATCTTTAAAAGACAGGGGTGTTGGTATAGTATTAGTATGTGTGACAACCTGCTTGTGCTGTGATGTTGTGGGAAAATGCTTGTTCTGTACTGAGTGCTGTGCAGGCAAGTCTAATTTCTGGTCTAACTCCTTGCACTGTCAGAATTGCGAACTAATTCAGCAGAGGACTCTCCACAGGTGTGGTCTTACTCCCTAGCAGCTGCAGTGGCAGGTACCAAATCATATTCTAAAAGTGTCACCTCTTGTGATGTATCTGCTATGGAGGGTCAGTACCTAATCTAGTATGCTTCTAAGGGAATCTCAGTACCTGTGTGAAAACATAATCCTGTAGCCTTTGTCAATTGAACCTTTCCCAAAGTGTCATAATAACAACTTTCCTAATCTCCTAAATCTCACCATAGCCCTTATCTGAAAGCACTATCATTAATGTAAAAAAAAAAAAAATAAAACCCAAAACATACCATAACATCCTTATTCTAAATTCCTGATCTTGCCTGTGCTAATACCAGAAACTAAAAAACTATGTTAAAATTGCCATCAAATCAATAGCTGGAAAAAGACAAAGAGAAAAATGTTAAAATGCCAGCACACAGAAAAAGTTCTGAACCATTCAAACTAGAAAGGAAACATTAATTTATAAACTCACTAACAACTTATTCTTTTTAAAGAATCTAATCATAATGCTATTACTATTACCAGTTGCTATATTCCTTACTTATATTAATCTTATTATCTGTTCTTATTACTTATGACGCCTTACCAAAGGCAAATATTTAAGATCCATTACAATAAAAAACTAACTCTCAAGTATAAGCAGTCTCTTTAAGAGATCCAGCAAAACAAAGACAACGTGGAGTTGGGGGTGGAAGAAGCAGGCAGGCTCAGCTGAGCCACTGGGGTTGTGAGGGAAAGGAGGAGTGGGACAGGAGGAAAACCCACCCAGACCCAAAATGGTTGCAAAAGAAAAAGCTTTCTGCAGAAATTAAATGGAGGAAGTCAAACCCACGCAGCTGCAGGTAGCCAAGCTGCAAACTGCCACCATTAGGTGCATGGTAGAATTCTTTTGAAAACTTTTCTCAGAATCTTTAACAGTGAAAGGACTAACCTGTCCCAGCTGAGGGAAGGGGAAGGGGCAGGACCTGTTGCCATTATGGCCATGGTGACGCTGCTCACAGTGAGTCATAAAAAACCCACAATCTGTCTCATAAACCATAAAACCATTACCATGTCAGCCTTGAAAAACATGAAACCCGAGCTCTGCCTGTTTGCAGTAGCAGCTCTGAGAAACCAGTGTTCCAAGCTCCTGTCCTGATCACGCAGCGTGGTGAAGAGGGAACGGAAGCCCTGGACCAGGGAAGTTGCCTGCACATTGCCCATCAAAAATCTCTTCATTATTACTGCTAATTACACACTCTATCTACCTAAAAAGCCTATATACACCTATACAATAAGTCCATAGTATGTTTTTGTACAAAAACTATCTACAAGTATGTACACAGAGTATGCTGGAATACGTCCTTACCGGCTACCCACCCAACCACCAGTAATCCCTGCGCCTCTTTGCTATATTACACATGGCTCCGGCTACGAGCCCCACCACGCACCGTGTACCACAGTGCTTCCTGCAAACAACAAAGAGCACCCCTGCTTACAGGCCCTGCACCTCGTCAGCTACGAGCCCCACCAGCAGGTCATCAAGGCATTGCCAAACCCACAGCACTCCCCTTACCAGCTACCCACCCACCGATAAGACTGTGAACCCAGCAAATATACTGCATCTGCGGCGCTTCTAGTGGCACCCCCCACTCAAAGCCCAGAGAACGTCTTAGTCCATGGTGCGTCTTCCAAACAGTCCTGCCACTTACAAGCCCCAGTCAAGTCGGTGAGTCCTTAGTCCTGCCCAGCCTCCCACTGGCCGTGAAGTGAATCCCAAAATAACTACACTTGTACCTAAAAATGCCTCCTCCCATCCTCATTGTCATTATGTATTAGTTCTTTTTGATGAGGAACTAATTAATTACATGTACCACAGGTTCTGATAGGTACATCTTTATTTATTATAAAGGTGGATGAGGTTGTTCTGGAGTGCTGTAAGGTACAAAAACCAAAAGCCAGGCACAGCCCTGCAGAGCCCAATGCAAAGCAAAGCACAACTGACTTACCCTAAACGCTCTATAACAAACATGGTGGTACCGAAGATTGTGATGGCAAAGCTGACCGTCTCCCATCTGCGTGGGTGTCCCTGTGGAACCATATATTGTCTTGTCAGATCAGAGAAATGGCAGAACTCCACCAGTAGCAATCTTCAGGTTTTTTTAAGGGTCCCACATCCTGTGACATCGAGCTAAGACATCACAGGAGGCTGGGTCTTGGAGCCTGAGCCCATCCCATATTTTGTAATCGCGTTATATAACTTCTCACCCTACTACTTATGCATGCAGCCTGCTCAGGGGGTCGCATGCCCCCTTGTGATGGAGAGGTTGTTAATTATAATCTATGAAATATGAATTATCAAAATTATTTTTTAAATTAATCACTATTTTATATACAAATTCTGATGCACGATTTTGAAATATATCCCATAACTGGTTTAGTATGTACAATTTGAACCTAATTAGAATATTTACTGAATTAATTTCGGGTAAAGGAATGAAGGGTGCAATTCCACTGCTTGTCCACCAGATGGCAACAAGACACTGCAGCTGCTTTAACTATATATGGAAAAGTGTTACAATGTATCAGAGGCTATCTGAGCAGAGGCTTAAGGTAGAAATGTTATGTGAAGCTTGGGCTTTGAACTGAATGTTAATGGATGCTGCCCATGTGAAACTGAAAAGATATACTGTGTCTTGTGTTTGTAGTGAAGCTGATTGCTAGGTTACACTAGCTGGCTGCTGCCTGCTTGCTGTCTACCCGGTGCTGGCCCGGGGCTAGTCCGTTCCACGTGGGGCGGGGACTTCTGTCTGGTCAGTGACAGTGGCTTTCCTTCTCCTGCCTACAAGGGCGGGAGGGGGTCAAGACTCTTGCCAGTTGGAAGGTTCCCTTGGCAAAGGGTAATTCCTCAGTGCGGCTGCAGCGGCCGGGGCCAGTCCCACAGGGACTTTTGCGCTTAGCTCAGGATGTCAACACATTCAATATGTTCCTATCCCCACTAAGTTTATAAACAGAGGAACTTGCAGATACATGTTACTCATTACTCTTACCGTGCAGCTGGGTACTTCTAATCAAATTTCAGTTAACTCTTTTCTGTTACAGCCCCTCAGTTCAAGAAGAACCTCAGGGAACTGTGTGAAAGAGTCCAGTGCAGAGCCACAAAAACGATTTAGAGAGTGGAACATCTTCCTTATGAGGAGAGACTGAGGGAGCTGGGGCTCTTTAGCTCGGAGAGGAGGAGACAAAGGGGTGAGCTCATTGATGTTTATAAATATGTAAAGGGTGAGTGCCCAGAGGATGGAGTCAGGCTCTGCTCAGAGATGCCCAGTGATAGTACAAGGGGCAATGGGTGGCAGCTGAAGCATGGGAAGTTCCATGGAAACATGACGAAATTTTTTTTCATTGTGAGGGTGACAGAACACTGGAACAGGCTGCCCAGGGGAGTTGTGGAGTCTCCCTGTCTGGAGATATTGGAGACCCGCCTGGATGAGTTCCTGTGTGATCTGGTATAGGCGGTCCTGCTCTGCAGGGGGGTTGAACTGGATAATCTTTTGAGGTCCCTTCCAGCCCCTAACATTCTGTGTACAAAACACTAGCAAAGTCAGGCAGTCATTTCTTCACTCCTAACTTTACCTATGAAAGTAGAAATTTACCATTCCCTTATCTGCATGCTCCTGCTACCTTTTGGGTACACCAAGTGGTTACCCAGATGTGATACCACCTCCCACTCCCCGCCCCTGGTTGTGAAATCTGGAACCTTTGTTAACCCTTTTTCTTTTGACAAAACCTTGGGTCTGTCCTTTTAAGCTTCCCATTCTTACCCTTGAAAATTTTATCTTGTAAACCGTCTCTTAATCTTCCAGCAGGAGGAAACTGCAGCCAAGGCCTGAGAGAGGCTGCTTGGAGTCCCCTCTTTTATGGTCCTGCCCTGCAGATGTCTGCTGGAGGTTGTCTACTTGACAAGGAGCTGCATCTCCACTGAAGGCATTCCATCTTCAGGATCACTGCCTGTCTGCTGTGCCTGTGCTGCTGGGCTTTGGAACTGCCTGCAGCAAGGCCTGACTCTCCTGCAGGACCGTGGGCAGTGTTAAGCCACCCCTTGTAGGTCAGTCCTTTTGTCTGAGCCCTTTGCTTCTGTCTGGGTGGGGCCCTGTGATTCTTTCTCCATCACCCCTGCCCCTTTGGGATGGGCAAGAGAAGAGTTTGCAGATCTGCCCAGTTGAACGGAACTCCCCTGCTCTCATCAGTATAGATTTGGGTTGGTGGGAGGGGGTTGAGGGGGTTGGGTTTCCTGGCTCAGCACCACCACCTCCTTTATCTGAGCTGGGAGAGATCTGAAGGCAGGGACTGGACCAGGAACTGACCTGCCAATGCTGCTGGGCTCAGGAACAAGGTGGATGACCCCCCTCCCTAAGTAAGTACCAGGGGGTTCAGCACAGGAATTAGGTGTCTGATCCTCCACACCTGGACAAGTGTTGGATGTCAAAGGCTGTCTGTCTATCTACACACACAGAGTGCATCCATCTGTCCCTCTCTTATCACTTGGTCGCTGAGGCCTTGCCTGAGGGCACAGGGATACCCCTTTCCCCTCCACCATGGCCACCCAGAAGGATCTGGACAAGAGTCTGAAGGAGAAGAATCACCCAGCAAAGTTGGAGGACCTAAAGTGTAGCCCTGAGGAAGAAGAGGAGGAAAAGGAAGACAAAAGTGATGAAGACAAATATGAGGAGGAGGAAGATGAGGAAGAGGAGGAAGAAGAGGAAGAGGAGGAGGAGGAAGAGGAGGAGGAGGAGGAAGAGGAGGAAGAAGAGGAAGAAGAGGAGGAGGAGGAAGAGGAGGAAGAGGAGGAGGAAGAGGAGGATAATGATGACAAGTATGTGAAGGAGTATGATGAAGAAGAGCAGGGGAAGGAGAAAGACAAAGCCACATCAGATCCCTATGTGCCATCAAAGCAGCCAAATCAGTGCTCTGAATGTGGAGACAGCTCCCCACCAAGCTGCCCCCATCATGGTGCCCAGCCCTTTGTCTGTGGTGACTGTGGCAAGAGCTTCAGCCTTAGCTCCAATCTCACCCAGCACCGCTGTGTCCACCCCGGGAAGAAGCCATACATCTGCGCCGGCTGCGGCAAGAGCTTCACTCGCAGCCTGACGCTTATTGCCCACTGGCATGGCCATGCTGGGAAGAAGCCCTTTGCCTGCACCGACTGTGGCAAGAGCTTCCACCGTGGTTCCCGCTTCTTCCAGCACCGCCGTGTCCACAGCAGTGAGAGGCCACACATCTGTGGTGACTGCGGCAAGAGCTTCCAGGGAAACTCGATGCTTATCGCTCACTGGCACATCCAAACCAGCCAGGAAGCTTTCATCTGCAGTGACTGCGGCAAAAGCTTCAACATGAGCTGCCACCTCTTCCGACACCGCCGTGTCCACACTGGTGAGAAGCCATACTGCTGTGCTGGCTGTGGCAAGAGCTTCTGCTGGAGCAAGACCCTCATTACCCACTGGCATGCCCACAGTGGCAAGAAGCCCTTCACCTGTACTGACTGTGATAAGACCTTCAGCCATGTCTCCCAGTTCTTACAGCATCACTGTGGCCGCACCAGAAAGAGACCACGCAGCCATGGCACACCTAGTAAGAGTTTGAGCTGCAGGTCAGAGCACAACCAGCATCTCAGCAACCACCTCTCCAAGGGCCACAAGCTGCGCAGAAGAGAGAAAACACCAGTCAGTGAAGTCATTGCCAACATCTGCAGCAACTGTCAGCAGAGCTTCGTCAGGCGCTCAGATCTGGTGAGGCACATGCGGACCCACACTGGTGAGAAGCCATATGTCTGTGCCGTCTGTGACAAGAGCTTCAACCAGATCTCCAACCTCATTCAGCACCGTCGCATCCACACAGGTGAGAGACCGTACCGCTGTGCTGACTGCGGCCAGAGCTTCAGCTCCAGCTATTCCCTCACACAGCACCACCACACCCACAATGGCAAGAAGCCATACCGCTGTGCTGACTGTGGCAAAAGCTTCACTAAGAGCTCCACCCTCATCCAACACCACCTCATCCACACAGGGGAGAAGCCGTACCACTGTACTGACTGTGGCAAGAGCTTCAGACATAGTGCCACCCTCACCAAGCACCTCCATGTCCACACTGGCAAGAAGCCCTTCACCTGTACTGACTGTGGCAAGAGCTTCAGTCAGAGCTCCCATCTCCTCCGTCATCGCCGCATTCACACTGGCCAGAAGCCCTATGTCTGTAGTGACTGCAGCAAGAGTTTCACTAACAAGTCCTCCCTCACCCGGCACCGCCTTGTCCACACAGGTGAGAAGCCCTTCACCTGCACCAACTGCAGCAAGAGCTTCCGCTGCAGATCCAACCTCAGCCGGCACATGCGTATCCATGCCAGTGACCAGCCTGTGCCAGGGGACACATCAAAACACTGACCCCAGCACTGTCAGGGTAAACGTGACTCTCATGGGGCACCTTTTCCAGCAGATTGAACCAAAATCACCTCATTTCCAACCTGGTTTCTCAGACTCTGGAGGCTCCAGCAGGAACAAACACCCAACTCTCCCCTAAACACCAAGTAGTGATGATGAGAATAATTAGCAGTGATGAGTCAGTACAGCCATCACTGAAGCTGGACTGAGCTTTTCTGGGATTTGTGTGCTTTCTCCCCAGTACTTTGGGTTTCCTCAGGCTAAATGTCCCTTTCCTTTGTCCCTTGCCCAGCTGTAATGCTGAAAACCTCAAATTAACAGAATCTTGTCTTTTTTGGTTTTCTTTTAGACATTCCTGTCCAATATGCATAATTCTTGGGGACATTTCTTTCCTAGGCCTGAGGCTGGAGCTGTGTGCCCAGTTCAGTGAGGTTTTTGGTGAGATTTTTGTCAGAGTCTTGATGGTGTCTTGGGGCACCATCAGGGGCATCTCTGTCTTCGTTTGAAGAGCCCTATTTCAGCCCCATCCTGGGCATTTGGTGCTTTTGGGGCATGTGTCAGAAGAGGCTCCTCAGCTTCATGAAGATGGAGGTATCTGTAGAGGGTAGGACATGGTGATGTCCTGCCCTGCCACTACTGCCAGCTCAGCTTCACCCCAGTAAGTGAAGCATTGTGATGGGGCTGTCATATCAGAAGTGAACAAATGTCTCCCTGAAATGCTGCAACCACCCCAAAAAGGGAGCAGAGTGGCCTCCAGCACCAGCATTTGCCCTGCAGTTCCCCTGATATGAACCCTGGCCTAATAGTTATTAAAAAGTAAATGGATTTAGAAGCATATGTTTATAGTTTTATATATTAATATTGTCCAACCCTCGGAGTCTTACCCATTTCTGCTCTTCCATGTGGGTGGAGATGAAGCCACGATCCATAGTCCAAGAGGGATCCAGAGACATCAGGGCCTGGAGACAGCTGGGGAGGGAATCTGGGTCACAGGTTCTTTGCTCCTCTCCCTTTCCATCTGTAGGCAGTAACACTGGCATAAAGAGACAGACCCATGCTATGAATCTATGGCTCCATGGCTGGTGTCACTGCCACAGCTCTGGGGTCTAACAATGGAATGGCCAGCACAGCACTAGGCTTGCTGGGGTCAGAAGGGATTCATCTTTCTCCAAAGGAGAAGAGGGTTCAGCAGCTTTCAGGGCTCACTGGCAGGCCTTGAAGATGGACTTGAAGGAGGAGGGGGACAAGATCAGGCTTGCTGGTGACATGCTGTGGGGTGACAAGCCATGGTTAGAGGGACAGAGGGCTAGCAAGGCCCTTAGGCTCTTGTTCTGAGCTGTGCTGGGGACACTGCAGCACACTGAAGTCCTGTGAAGATGAGCCAGGGGCTCCTGGGATTCAAGTGGGGAAACATTGGTTAAATCACTGCAGGGCATTGGACTAGAAGACCTGTAAAGGTCCTTTCTTACCCAAACCAGCCTTTGATTCTATGATTGTATGCCATGGAGATATCCCAGACATATTGGGGATATCCCAGACATATTGGGACCATTGCTGTTCAATATCTTCATCAGTGACACAGACAGTGAGACTGAGGCACCCTGAGCAAGTTTGCAGATGATCCAAGCTGAGTGGTGTGGTTGATAAGGAAGGACAGCATGGGTGCCATCCGGAGGATCTGGACAGGCTGGAGAAGTGGTCTTATGGGAACCTCAAGCAAAATGCAAGGTCTTACACCTGGATCAGGGCAATCCTCAATATTAACGCAGGCTGGGGCATGAGACTGAGAGCAGCCTACAGAAAGGGACTTGGGGGCACTGATGGACAAGAAGCTGGACATGAACCAGCCATGTGCACTTGCATCCCAGAAGGGAAATGGCATCCCAGGCTGCATCAAAAGAATCTGCATCTGGCCAGCAGATCAAGAGATAATTTTGCCACTCTGCTTGGGTGAGACCTCACCTAGATTACAGTGTCCAGCTCTGGTGCCCTCAACAGAGGAAGGAGACCACAAAGATGGTCAGAAGGCTGGAGCACTTCTCCTACAAAGACAGGCTGGGGGACTTTGGACTGTCCAGACTGAATAAGAGAAGGTTTCAGGGAGACTTTAGAACTACATTTCAGTATGTGAAGTGGGCCTATAAAAAAAGTGGGGAGGAGCTGTTTCTAAGGGCTTGCAGCATTATAATGAGAAGCAATGGTTTTAAACTAGGGTATATTTAGATATTGGACTTTAGGAAAGGAGAGTTTTTATATTCTGGTTTGTATTGATCTGTTTAGAATAATTGTACATTTACTTATCTAATCAATGTATGAAAACCACAATCAGAGGAACTAAACCTATGCATGGAAGTCAGAATAACAGAAACTAAGTGAGTGTATGTGTGATGGTTTGAAACTGTGTTTTTAATTTTTCCTTGCAAAGTTCAGAACAGAGAAAGTGAAAGGCTGTAAATAAGTCACTATTGGGTGTAAGAAAGCAAAATACTGATTGTTCTAAACACTTCCATTGGATAGATAGAAATGTTTAAGAACTATTACCCAAAACAAAGTAGGCACTCTGCACATTCTGCGTTCTGCAGTCGGGGCAGTTGCTGGGCTGTCTGGCTGCTGTTTCTTCTTCTCTTCTGGCTGAAGATAACAGACAGTGACCTTGGCAGCTAAGTTAACAACTTTCTGCTCTAACTAACTCTGCTTTCTGTCCAAGGGGGGCCTGGGGAGGAGGCCCCTGGGAGAGGGAGGCCTCTTTGGGAAGGGTTCCCTTTGGGGGGAAGCAAAGGGAGATTGGTTGTGCTTTTCTGTTGATTGTATATATTTGTAAATGTTGTGAATTTTGTATATTTGTACATATTCATTGCATTTCACCATAGATTGTAGATTCTGCTTTGTAAATACAGCTTTCATTTGCTTCCAGACTGGGCTAGCCTGGTTATTGTTGGGGGGGGGGGGGCGGAATTTCAGCTCACACTGACACAGTATGGAAGACAGAGAGTTTGAGGGACAAGATGACCATGTATCATGATGTGCCTCTAATTTATGAATTAAAAGGGGAAGACTTGAATCTTGGATTTTGTATTTAGAAACTCAAGGTCTGCTTATCATGCAGGAAGAAACCTGCCACACAACAATGTAATGTTTAGACAAAGGTAAACCTGTGGAATGCTTATCTAAGACAATGTATAGATAATGGAAAACAGTCCAGGGACAGACCAGATGTTCTGCAGATGTGAACTGAAGAACAGGAAAAAACAAAGAAAAGAGCAGACGTGGAGAGGAAAAATGCAACTGAAAGAAAGACCCTCCCAGCCCACTACCAAAAGACACTGCCATGTATGGATAAGCGGAACTGAATGCAAATGAATAGGAAGTAGCATGAATATGGAGTAGCTAACTGTGTATTAACTCTGTAAAACTTGTGTTCAGGTGCACACCTTAGGAGGGGAAATACCTTATGTGTCTAGTGCTGTGTCTAGCCCTATAAATAAATTATTAAAGAATAGCTATTGAACAGTCTTAGCTGTTGAGTTTTCTTATTTCTCTGTTCCAGTAGAAAGAAGTACTTTACTTTGAGGGCAGTGGAGCATTGGTCCAGTTTGCCCATGGAGGTGGTAATGGCCTCATCTTAGAGACATTCAAGGTCAGGCTTGACTGGGCTCTGAGCAACCTGATGTAGTTGGTGATGTGCCTGATTATGGCAGTGGGGGTGGACTAGATGGGCCTTAAAGATCCCTTCTGAAACAGTACATTCTGTGATTCTATGCCATGGAGATGTCCTGGAGGATGGAGCTAACCATGGGTTTGATGGGTGGACCACGAGATGGATAAAGAACTGGCTTGATGGCTGCACCCAAAGAGTGGCTGTCAATGGGTCCATGTCCAAGTGGAGGCCAGTGACAAGCAGAGTCCCTCAGGGATCAGTGCTGGGACCAGTCTTGTTCAACATCTTTGTTGGTGACATGGACAGAGGCATTGAGTGCACCCTCAGCAAGTTTGCTGATGACACCAAGCTGTGTGGTGCAGCAGACAGGCTGGAGGGAAGGGATCCATCCAGAGGGACCTTGACAGGCTGGAGAGCTGGGCACAAGCCAACCTCATGAGGTTCAACAAGACCAAGTGCAAGGTCCTGCATCCGGGTTGAGGCAATCCCAAGCACAAATACAGGCTGGGCAGTGACTGGCTGGAAAGCAGCCCTGAGGAGAGGGACTTGGGGGTGCTAGTGGACGAGAAGCTCAACATGAGTTGTCAGTGTGCACTTGCAGCCCATCAGATCCTGGGCTGCATCAAGAGAAGTGTGGCCAGCAGGTCAAGATTCTCCCCCTCTACTCAGCTCCGGTGAGACCCCACCTGGAGTACTGCATCCAGTTCTGGAGCCCCTGTTGCAAGAGGGCTATGGACATGCTGGAAGGTGTCCAGGGAAGGGCCACCAGGATGAGCAGAGGGCTGGAGCACCTCTCCTATGAGGACAGACTGAAAGAGTTGGGGCTGTTCAGTCTGGAGAAAAGAAGGCTCTGAGGTGACCTTATTGTGGCCTTCCAGTATCTGAAGGGGGCCTACAAGAAAGCTGGGGAGGGACTTTTAAGGCTATCAGGTAGTGACAGGACTAGGGGGAATGGAATAAAGTTGGAAGTGGGGAGATTCAGGCTGGACGTGAGGAAGTTGTTCTTCAGCATGAGAGTGGTGAGAGCCTGGAACAGGTTGTCCAGGGAGGTGGTTGAGGCCCCATCCCTGGAGGTGTTTAAGGCCAGGCTGGCTGAGGCTCTGGCCAGCCTGATCTAGTGTGAGGTGTCCCTGCCCATGGCAGGGGGGTTGGAACTAGATGATCCTTGTGGTTCCTTCCAACCCTGACTGATTGATTCTATGATTCTATGTGCCACCCCATAGCCAGGCTGAGCAGCCATCACTGGCAAAGAGTGATGTGAGAGGCTACCTTGTGACAAATATCTACCAACAGCTTCCTTAAGTGTCCAGGCAGTGAGGGATCTGTCTCAACCTGCTGTCCTAGGCCCATCCTGCATTGGCAGATCAAAAGAACCTGAGCCTGGTGGTGATCCTAGGGCCTTAGTCATTGCCAGGATGCACAGAGCCCTGTGCACATTGAGTCCCCAGCCCCCCCACAGCAGAGCAGTTGTTCCATGCAAGCAAAGCCCTCCAGATGATTCCTGCTAAAGCCAGGGTTTCACCAGGGAGAAACACAGACTGGCACTGCCATGGGGTCTCATGTCCTGGGCTGCTCTCTGTCATGCAAGGGCAAAATGGAGCTAACTCAGTGGTTTCCCAGTACTCACCTAATGACAACAGTATCTTTCTCATGGGAGCACAGAGAGGGCCTTAGGGTGGTGTGCTGGATTACCACACAGTCTGCTTTCCCAGCCCCTCTCTCTCCATGCAGATGGGAGGGAAAGTAATGCAAAAAATCCTTCCAGGTTGAGATAAAGAGCTTTAATAAGAAAAATGAGATCATACAATTCACAATTACCTTAGCCTATTTGCAGAAAAAGTGCAGCAAAGTAGAGAAGCAGCAGCAGATGCCACTGACCTATCCCCTCACCTCTCATTCTGCAGCCAACCCAGAAAAGACCAACACCCCAAACCTGGAATCCAGAACAGAAAGCCCCTCGTGTTACAATCTGAACTTCAAACCTTGGAATATTTTGCTCCAGACAGCACTTTCCTTTTGAAGCTGGCATGACACCAGCATAGGATTGAATATCAGCAGCAGATTCAGCTCAAACCATGACATTGTCCACTCCCTATTCCCTAGCATCTATCTCATGCCCAGCAGCAATTCACATCAGTCACTCTCCTTTCTCACTCAACATCAGATTGTTTTGCAGTACACAGAAGACTTCTCACTGCAGGTGCTGTGGAGCTCCACCCTGCCCCAGTATGGTCTGCATCAGTCAATGACCAGTCCAAATGATGGTGCTGTGTTTCCACCCCTGGGGCAATTGATTCCAGTGACTCCTCCCACTCCTCAAACTGAAAGCAAACTGGCTTGCATTCCAGTGCTCTGCTTCCAACTTCCATGGTCCAAGCAGCAGACTCGTGATGGTTCGTTAGTGTGATCTCAAAGCACAAAAGTATCAAGTTACTCATGCCAGGGGGTTCACTTCAATGAACAGTAGAACTTTATTGTTTACCCATAGGAGGTAGAGAAAAGTAAGAGGAGAAAGTGGAAAGATAAAGTGAAAAGGGGAAAGGGAAAAAGGTCTATGGCTACCCTTGCATTATGCAAGGGTCCAAAGAAGGGTCCCGGGTCGAGTCCTGGTTCTTCTTGATCTTAATAGAGAAAGCTTTCCTTCAAAGTTGTCTTCTTATGGTAACCTTTTCAAAATCTCTTCTTGTTGAAAGGCCTGTTACTTATTCAGAACCCCCCCCCTTGCCAAGGAGACATCTTTTATATTCGATTTCACACCTGTGGATGTCTGAACTTTGCCTCTCATGCCCCCAATTAGTAAGGCTTCCATGCATTCACAAGGAGGAGTGACCAAGGTGTGGTCTGGGCCAAAAGAGGCATGCCCAAGGTGTGGTCTGTCTTGGGGGCAGGTAGCCCTCCACCTCAGGCCACGAGGTGTGTTTTCATATTATAATGACATTATAATGAGCAGAGTTCACTAAAGTCCACAGTTCCCTTGGAAACACAAGAACATTAATCTCTCTTGACTGCAGTTCCATTACTCCATTCTGAAGTGTTAATAGCACACAGGGTCATCTCTCATACTTGGCAGGTATGGACTGTTGGTGCCATCCAGGTCTCTACTACAGAACCTGCACATGGAGACCACATTCCAGTGCACAGGCTCAGTCAATCACTACTTTATTATTGGAGTAGGCTGCTGCAAAAACTCATGCTAAGATGTTAGCCTGTTTTTTCTCCCTGGGGTAAGGGGGTCCCAATTCCTGATGGCAATGATGAGGCAGATAGTGCTCTTCAGACCACTCCTTACACCAACACACCCAGGGATGGGCATCTCCCTGTCACACTGCAAACACAGATGGGTTTTAACCCTTCGTAGTTTGATGGTGTGTAATGATTTAGCACAAGGGTTAACCTGGCTGCTCCCCCAACACAAAAGTGAGGGGAAGACTAACACACATAACTCAGAGCTGAGATAAAGAGACAAGAGTTTAATGTAACATAAGATATCATAAGAAGAATGCATAATTACCTTAGCTAATAAACTTCTGTTTCTGAAGCTGGCATGACTGCAGCATGCTATAAATAAAAGCAGCAAGTTCAACTCAATCCATGACATGGTGTCAGATTACACTGGGTGCCTCTATCTCCTAAAGCTTTATATTTATAGTCTTGTGGGTTCAACTTGCCAAGCCATTGGTTCCATACAGTCCAATAAACTCTATAGTCCCTCTCCTCCATCTGGTAGGAGGCAGGGCCTCTCTAATTCTGACTGAAACAACTTGCATCTTGTGAAGATATTAAACAGCACCAATCCCAGCATGGACCCCTGAGGGACACCACTTCTGCATGATGTGCCCAACTCTGAAGCTATGGACCAGAGCCTGAAAGCCCCACTGTAACCAGAAGCTCATCAGTGTCCTGCTGGATGGCTTGCATTGTTCAAGCTGAAGGTCAGACAGCTTCCTTCTGTTTTGATGGGAATAACTTAACAAGGCAGAAATTATAAAAATATAGTTACCTTTATTTCCCAAAAGCCCTGCATCAAGCCTATGTACGAAATTAGTTAAATTTTATTTACAGATTCTGTTTGGTCAGAAATTTCACAAGGGTGCTTATGGGAAATTTTGGTTCAGTTTGGAGAATTCAGAAAATGGAAAAGGCTAAGCCACAAAATAGCTTTACCTCACTGAGGTGAATGATGCCTATGCCCAAGACTATATCCTAAATGGTGGCAGGATATGCCCCTACATGTTCAGCTTGAACCCCCTCCTCCCTCTCCCTTCTGGAGTGGGGGGGAAGTCTTGGTGCCACTTTGTCTGGGTAGACAATTCCCTGGGCCCGTTGGGGTAAACAAAGCTCAGGCGACATGCTCATGCTGGCTTTGTTGGGGGTTATGCTCGCACCATATTTGGTGAAATATCATTTCATTGGTTAATTGCTCTGTTTACCAGGGATGCTCACTGGACCAGTGTTCATGTGGCAAATGTTAAATAGGGGTTGTTTGGTAAATCCATGTTCCGTGCCCAGTATTCCATGTTCTGTGTTCCGTGCTCCTTGCTCTGTGTTCTGTGCCTGTTCCTGTGTGCGTGGGTGTGTTTGCCTTGTGCCTTGTGCTGCCAAGAGATCCACTTTGCCCAGGACTTGAACTGGCATGTTCGAGTGCATTGCCGCAAAGCGCTACCTTTGCCCAACTGACTGGCGAGCACACCGCCCGTCCTGGATCGCTACAGCTGCCCTGAGGTGGGGACTTTGTTTCGGCGGAACCGGCACCTCCTTGGCCGAACTCCGTAGATCATGGAAAAGGTCACCCCAGCCTCACAGAGAAGCTGCTTTTTGCTGTATCCTGCAACCACAGCGACAAGGCTTTTCCCCCAGAGCGGCAAGCTTGTTTTACACAGCGCACCCCATGAACTGACTTGCAAAAGCCTCCGAGGCTCACTGGCAAACTCCCAGGACCCTTTTGTTCCGAGAGGAGCCGCAACCAGGCAGCACAGCGCCACGCGGTCGGCGCCATTTCAGTTGCTTTATTACGGCACATCCATGCTACAATTTCTGGCAATACAAACAGTATTAAGAAAAGACCTCACGAAGTCCTTCAGTTAGTGAGTAAGCTAAACATTTCTTCATACAGTTTCTGTAGCAGTTTGTGCAAACTGCCTGTTTGTAGGCTTGCCGATCCCTGACAAGCACTCACCCCCCCTTGCTACCTCTTTCCGAATTAGTTTCACTTTCTAAATGTCTAGATTTCCTCAAACTATTTAAAGTGCCTGTATATATACATTCTGCAGAATTGATTCTTTCCAACAGAATAATAGAACCTGTAAATATCAATTTTAAATAACTTATAGTGTAAATAAATATTTATAAAACCTTTATAAATATCTCCGCTTCTTATTTTCACATCACTCACTTAGAAATCAGAGGCAAGCCAGGACCCTAAGGAAAAGCCAAGAGTGCCAAATTTTATCATGAGGGTGGACTAGGAATTTGGAGATGGTCCTTGGATCTCTCCTTGCAAGTTTATAATCTAATTTGTGCATCCTGTGGCTTAAATCTGAAGAGGATGGAATCCACCAAAGTTAAAGTGTCTCTAGGCAAAGTTCCCATGAGGCAAATCTTGTGGAGTGGCACTGCCTTAGCAGTGCAAGAAAGGCTTTTTATACACATACAAAAAAAGAGTACGTTTTTGTCTGGAAAAAGGCTTGAAGGATTGAGGACTGACTTTCCTTCTCTGTATCAAGCAGAAGTAGCTTCTCACCATGATGCAGCTTCCCTAATTGCTGTGGTGGCTTCAGGAATCTGGGAAATACAGCCTCAAGTTGGAGACCTCTTTTTAGCTCAACTGCACAAAAATTCCCTCTCTTCTGTGACATTTTATGCTGCACTGAAAGAAAGGACTTCTCTGGAAGCGTATCAAAGGTAAAGTTTTTACTGGACTTCTTAAGCACTGACCCTGCAAGACTGAAGACTGGACTCTTCTAAGTGAACTCTACCTTTTCCTGTCTCTGAATACACTGTGAGGCACTGTGGTGTGCTGGCACATCACAAATGTGCAGCTCCCCTGACCTTGTTTTCCTGGGGGATGCTGTGTCCTTCAGCTTTGGAAGCAATCTTTTGCTTCTTCCTTATCTTTCTCACAGAACAGGTAACAGCCATAAGCTTAAGTCAAACTGAAAATATCCAGTACAGAACATGAATATTCTACACAATATAAATCAGTGGCACACAAGATCCAGAGGGTAATCTGGTATGGATGGAGGGATCATTCCCAAAGTCTGTCAGCTCCAAAGTGAAGTTTATGCAGCTGTTTATATAGGAGCTTTCACAAAGTCACCCCTACCTAATATAATTATTCCTCCTGCCTATTACCTATTCATGGGGTAGGACTTATCAAAATAATTGTGTATCTGTGCTTGCCCAAATAGTCTGGGGTCTTTCAAACCCCTTCCTCAAATTACATTTTATGGGCAACATCTCACCTATGATCATAACTTTCTTAGCCATGTTTAACTGACTTGCTAAAGAAGGGAGAAAGTTTAAAAAGAACTGCTGACAAAAACAATATATCTGGTGACAAAACCAATCTGTTCCACACTGTGAGAGTCTAATAATATATTCCAAAACAGGTAGTGAGAACACATGATAACTAACTGAAATGTAAGAAAAACAAAGCCTTGCTTTTGAAATGTGAGACTCAAACCTTTTGAGATTCAAGGCTAAGGAATATTAGCTCAGGGTAACAAAACAGGCTTAAAGGCTTGATTTTTAAGGTGACATTCCCCCCCACCCACCCTGCTTTTCAGGTCTCTTAATTTCATGTGAACTCTTAACATGTACATCTGCTATTCCATATTCTAGTGCCTAAAGCAGAACATTTTATACATGCACTCTATTACACCATATAGTGATTACAATTACTGATAGAGATCCAGCCATGTTTATGATCAGGCTGAGGGCTGTTGTCAGTAGAACTGTGGGTACCCAGACAGGGGTTCAGAGCAGACATGTAGGTGTCCAGGCTGTGGTGAGTGCCAGAGCCTGGCACTTGCCATGGAGGGTTACAGAGACAACACATGTATTAGATGTGAGCAGGTGAAAGATCTGCTCACCCTGGTGGTGGAGCTCAAGGAAGTTGCAAGGCTAAGGACTATAAGGGGATATGAAGAGGAGATAGAATTGCAGAGTCAGACTGCCATCCCTGGGGGAGGGTCAGCAGGTGTGGGTGGCACAAGAAGCAGGGGATCCCATGCCCTCTTTTCACCTGGAAAAAGGAAGAAACCTAAGGGAATGGGAGAAAAGGAGGCAGGTGCCCCTCCAGTGAGTCAGGAGAGACAGGCGAGTCACCTCCCAATCTCTCCAGGCTTCCCAGTTGCCCACACACAACAGGTATGGGGCTCATGAAACAGAAGGTCAGGCAAACAAGGATGGAGATGAATGTCCATGCATGCAGCTACCCAGGACTTGTCAGCCAGTCCCACAACTTAGGACTAGTGCAAACAAGAAAAAAAGAAGGGTGGTAGCAGTAGGAGGTTCCCTTCTCAGGGAAACTGAGGGCCTGATTTGCAGGCCAGATCCATCCCACAAGGAGGTCTGCTGCCTGCCTGGGACATGGGTTAGGGACATTTCTAAAAGACTCCCTGCTGGTTATGCAGACTGGGAGTGATAAGGCAATGCATAGGAGCACAAAAGCACTTAAAAAGACTTCAGGGCTTTGGAGATATTACTTGAGGGCTCAGGAGCACAAGTGGTATTCTCCTTGATCCTCTAGTGACAGGAAGTAGTATTGAAAGAAAGAGAAAAATCCATGTGATGAACACATGGCTTAGAGGTTGGTGCTGCCAACAGAACTTGTGGTTTTGACCATAAGGGGACAAGAATCCTCACACATGAGTTGGCTGGGCTCATTGAGAAGGCTTTAAACTAGTTTTAAAGGGGGATGGGGACATAGCTGGCCTTGCCACCAAGAAATCTGTAGTAGCTCAAACACTTGTGGAGCAGTGTGTCAGCATCTTAGATAACCGGAATGTGGGCAGTAGGGCCTGGCGTGGGTAGTTAGAGCCTGGCAGTCGGAAGATGTTGCGCTGTACAGAAAGATGCTCTGTACAGAAAGATAAGACACCTCTCCACCTCTCTAGATAGCAAATAGCACTAACCTTTGATGTAAGCAGACTGTGGCAGTGTAGGCTGGATGCCCCCTGCCACTGCTACATGAGATACACCTCTGGTGTCCTGGGTGCCCACCCAGAGGGGTGGACACAGGAAATGGCGTATTTCTACCCATAAATCCTGTGCCCTATAAGGCCATCTGCAGAGTCATTCTCTTCCTCTTTCTTCCCTCTACTCCCATGGGAGATGTCCTCTCTTATCGGGTAATGCCGGGGGAGTATCCTCAAGGCCTCTTAGGCCTGTCTAGGCCTAATGCCAGGAGGAGAATGGAGGGGGAGGGCAGTCTCAGACCTGGCCAGCCTGAGACTTGCCTAGCAGTAGGAGGGGGGGGAAGGAAGAGCCCTGAGGGATTGGGTAGACCCTCAGGTGAGAGGAAGGGAGGACTAGGAAGCTTTTGGGAATTCTGTGAGGGGGTTCTGCATGCTTTAGGATGTTCTTTTCCACTATGCTTTGTAGTTTGTAGTTTTCTGTAGCTTCACCAATTCGTTTTTCCATTTAAACTTTTTCCATCACTCTCCAATCCGTTTGCGTGTGTCATTCTTTTGTCCCTTTTGGGGCAAGAGATGTTCTGGCTGGCCTCAAACCAGCACACAGACGGAAGCTACGTTGTAAACCTAAGCTATATAATGCGGTGCTGCATACCAATAAACGCCATTTGCCATCCACCACATCGGTGTCAGTGGGCTAATGACCCAAGCGACCTGGGATTGGTCGTCGTGCTGTGCCTGAACCAGGTCACCGTTGCCGTGAGAAAGGCAACAAGTGGTGCCGAAACCCGGGAAATCAACAGCTGGGAATTGAGAAATTCACCTGGACGGGTGGACAGTGGCCGGAGCAGTTGGACCAGCCCGGCAGGGAGGATGCTCCCGGACCTGCAAGGAGGATGGAAGCCCTTGTGAAGGTTGTATCACAAGTACATAAGCAGTGGGGCATTGGTTCTAAGCCCAAGGACTTTACCCTTGCCGTAGCAAGGCTTGTCCAGTTGGGCGTGATCACACAGCCGGTGGAGATACTCCACCCTGAAGTGTGGGATAGATGCTCCAAAGCATTAGCTGACGAGGTGATGTCCTCAGGGAATGGGAAACCCTTAAATCATGGGGAAAAGTTATGCAGGCCATATGAACGGCCAGAAATGAGCAGGAGACCTGGAGAGCAGCAAAGGACTGCTTGTTGGCAACCCCAAAACTGGGATTTGGGGCAGCCACACAGACCTCATGCGCTCCAACTGAGAATGATCTTGCTGGGTCTAAAGATCGGCCTGGGGGCGACGCGCCCCCCCCAATCCCCGAACCCCCAATCTCCGTCCCCCCATCTCTGAACCCCCAATCCCCGAACCCCGACCCGCCCACGGAAGGACAGAAGTGAGCAAAATCCTTCTGGGAATTGCTGACGGAGGAAGCTAGGGGCGCGGCGGGGAAACCAGAGGCTGTGGAAATCTGGGCCAGACCACCGCCCTATGCGCCACAAAATGGCGCCGAGAAGAAAGGAGAAGGGCGGGGAAAGGATGTTTCTGGCGGGAGCAGGGAAGAAGCGCTAAGACCAACAAATGTGCGTAAATGGGAGGGGGAGGAGAGTGACAGCAGGGAGAACAAAGAAGATCATAGAAAAGAGAAAAAGAACGTAGGTGAGGGACGAAGAACTAACCAGGACGCGCATTCGAGCAGAGGGCAGGGGGAACCGAGAAGGGGGAAAAGGCTCACCCGCAAGGGGAGTGGGCGGGAGCAACGCCTGAGCAGAAGGTGGGGCTAGCCAAGAAAGGGGGGACGACCCGCGCGTAAGGGGAGTGGGCGGGGTCGGAGCCCACGTAAGAGAAGTGGGCAGGACCAGAGTCCAACAAAAAGATACCGGGATCCAGAAGTAACCAGCCAGTTGACTTCCGACTCCGGATTGGACATCAGCTGGGACGACTGGCCCAGCACTTGGACTACAGCTGACTCAAATTCAGAGGAGGAGGAGATGGAGACAGACAGACCCAAAAGCCAAAATGCCCCCAACCGAGTCAAAGGAGAGGTACGAGAAGAACAGATCCCTCTCACGGACTGGAGAAAAATACAGATAGCGTGTGCAGAGTGAGTTCCGTCAGTCCCGCTAGCATACCCGGTCCGGGTAACGGAGGGGGGACAGAGGGTCTTTTCACCTATAAACCCTAAGGAGGTACAAGCGATCGCTAAAGTGATTGCGGAAAAAGGATTCAACTCTGCCATAGTCTCCACCCTTACAGATGGTGTTTTTGGGGGAGACGACATGCTCCCGTTTGATATAAGACAAGTCTGTAGGTTGTTGTTCAACGGGGCAGGGATGATTGTCTTTAGACAAGAATGGGAGGATGGCTGAATGAGGCAATTGGCTCAAGTAACTGGGGCAGACCACCCGCTACACGGCTCTAGCCTGCAGCGGCTACTGGGTAAGGACCCAACAATGCCTACCCCCCAGGCGCAAGCCCAGGGCATGCGGGCTTGTGAAATTATGACAACCACTCGCGTGGCTAGAGAAGCCATCCGTATAACCTCCACAACTATTGCTAGACCGTCACTGTGGTCTACCGTAAAGCAAAGTGAGAGTGAGAGTTTCACACAACTTGTGGACCGCCTCAGACTGGACACCAGGGGCAGGACCGGACAAGTATCTGACACTCCAGCGAGGACCTTATGGATGTGTCACTGCCCCTAAAGATCCTCTTAGGCCGGGATTTGCAGCGTCCAGTGGAAAGATCAGAAACTGGTGTCACTATTTTATGTTAAACGTAACCAGGGAAAATGACCTGGGATGGACCATCGGTAAAACCTGGGGCTTTAGGTACTGGGAATCTGGCAGATATAGGGGGGGACTATTTTTTATCAAAAAACAGAAAGTAAAGACCAGCACAGCGATCGGCCCCAATGCTGTGATCAAAAGTGATAATCGGCAAAGAAAAGGAAACTTGCCAACTTCCACTCCCATTCCAACCCGTTCCCTGCCAACTGAACAAATGGCTTTCTTAAGCAAACCAAAGATGAACCCCCACTATTTGCCCAACAAACCGTTTTTTGATGTGTTAGATGCCACCTTCCGGTCACTGAACCAGTCAAACCCGAGTCTCACAAAGTCCTGTTGGTTATGCTATGATGTGTATCCCCCTTTTTATGAGGGCGTTGCCCTCAATGCTTCTTTTAGCTATTCATCAGACAACAATCCAGCCCAGTGCAGCTGGGACACACCACGGAAAGGGATCACTCTGAGTCAGGTTAGAGGCCAAGGTGTGTGCTTTGGTAATACCACGCTGGTTAACTGGGGTAGTGATGTTTGTGTAAATACTGTTGTAATTAACAAAAACTATAAATGGGCTATCCCTTCTGCATCTGCAGTGTGGATCTGCCACAAATTGGGAGTAACACCCTGTGTTTCCCTTGAACGCTTTGATGCTTCTACTGATTTTTGTGTACAGGTTTTGATTGTTCCTAGGGTCCTATACCATCCAGAAGAAGAGATGTACTACTATTGGTGAGAAGATAACAGCAGGCTCCAAAAAAGAGAGGTACTAACAGCTGTGACCATAGCGACGCTGCTCGGTCTGGGAGTAGCCGGCACGGCCGCAGGAGTGACTTCTCTGGCAACCCAACAACGAGGCCTATCTCAACTAAAGCCGTCATCGATGAGGACTTGCAAAAAATTGAGAAGTCTATGACCTCTCTGGAAAAATCTCTCTCCTCACTTTCAGAGGTGGTTTTGCAAAATAGACGGGGATTAGATCTTCCATTCATGAAGCAAGGAGGCCTTTGTGCCACCTTAAAGGAGGAATGTTGCTTTTATGCGGATCACACGGGAGCAGCCAGAGATTCGATGACTGAATTGAGAGAGAGATTGGCCCAAAGAAAGAAAGACAGGGAAGGCCAACAAGGGTGGTTTGAATCATGGTTTAACCATTCACCGTGGCTAACCACCCTGATATCTACCTTGGTAGGGCCGATTATAATGATTGTGATGACACTGATTTTTGGACCCTTTATACTGAATAGGCTTGTGTCGTTTGTCAAGAGCCAGCTAGAGAGGGTCAACATCATGTTTGTGGAACATCAACAACTGCTTTAAAAATGTTTTTGCTTTAAATTTTCCCTAGCTATCCCTAGCAGTACCCTCTTCTTCTTGCCTAAAGTGCTTTATGCTTTTTTACTCAAGTTTGTGATATATACATTTTTTAAGATTGTTACAGAACATAGATTAAGAGTAGAATATTTTAGCTGATCTGTTTATATTTTTGGTACATTTTTTATATAACAATATGGTGCATATATTTTTAAGACTGTTACATGTATATTTTTAGCATTTTTATATTTTAACCCATTTAGTTAGGCATGGAGAAGGGGGAAATGTGGGCAGTAGGGCCTGGCATGGGTAGTTAGGACCTGGTGGTCGGAAGATGTCGCGGTGTACGGAAAGATGCGCTATACGGAAAGATAAGACACCTCTCCACCTCTCCAGATAGCCAATAGCACTAACCTTTGATGTAAGCAGATGGAAGCTACGTTGTAAACCTAAGCTATATAATGTGGTGTTGCATACCAATAAATGCCATTTGGCATCCACCACATTGGTGTCAGTGGGCTAATGACCCAAGCGACCTGGGATTGGTTGTGCTGTGCCTGAACCAGGTCACCGCTGCCGTGAGAAAGGCAACACCAGAAGCTCTACTCCACCTTAAGGTTGAAATCTATGTACTCAGCTCCTTCCCTGAAATGTTTATACATCAATGCATGCAATATAGGCAATAAAGAGGAGAAGATGGATACCAGTGTGCTACAGTGAAACTATGATCATGGAAATCTGGTGGGATGACTCCCACAACTGGAATGCTGCAATCAATGGGTACCAACTTTTCAGAAGGCAAGGAAAAAGAGGTGGTGGTGTGGCCCTCTATGTTAGGGAAACATATGAAACTATGCAAATTAATGAAGGTGATGATAGGGTTGAGAACTTATGGGTGAGAATCAGGAGTAACACCAGCAAGACTGATATCGTGGTGGGAATCTGTTATAGATCATCCAACCACGATGAAGAGGTAGATGAAATTTTTCATAAGCAGTTGAGAGAGGTTTCACAATCACTTCCCTTTGTTCTCGTGGGGGACTTCAACTTCCCAGATATCTGCTGGGAATACAATACAACAGGAAGACAACAGTTCTGGAGGTTCCTGGAGTGTGTGGAGGATAACTTCCTGACACAACTGGTGAGGGAGCCAACCAGGGGAGGTTCCCTCCCTTCTTGTGAACAGGGAATAACTTGTGGGGGAAGTAGAGGGCTCAGCATCTAGGGCTCAGCAATCACGAGATGATTGAGTTCTCTATCCTGGGGGAAACAAGGAGAGATGTTAGTAAAACTGCCACCTTGATTTCTGTAGGGCAAACTTTGGCCTGTTCAGGAGACTCAAAGTCCTTTGGGAAGCCACCCTGAAGGATATAGGAGTCCAGGAAGGCTGGACATATTTCAAGAGGGAAGTCTTCAAGGCTCAGGAGCAGGCTGTGCCTATGTGCCAAAAACCGAGTCAGTGGGGAAGACATCCAGCATGACTGAATAGGGACCTTTGGCTGGACCTCAAGAACAAAGGGAGAATCTATGGCCTTTGGAAGAGGGGACAGGTTTCTCATCAGGACTATAAAGATGTAGTAAAGCTATGCAGGGAGAAAATTAGGAGACCCAAAGCACAGCTAGAGCTCAACCTAGCTACAACCATTAAGGATAATAAAAAATGTTTCTATATATTCATTAACAACAAAAGGAGGACTGGGGGAAAATCTCCATCCTTTGTTGGATGCAGAGGGAAACACAGTGACTAAGGATGAGGAGAAGACTGTGGCATTCAATGCCTACTTTGCCTCAGTCTTTAGCACTGAATCCAGCAGTTCCCTGGACACCCAGCCTCATGAACTAGGAGTCAGGGAGGGGAATCAGAATGAGGTCATTGCAATAAATGAGGAAGTGGTCAGTCATCTCCTATGCCATTTAGATGCACACAAGTCTACAGGGCTGGATGGGCTGCACCCAAGGGTGCTGAGGGAGTTGGTAGATCATAGAATCATAGAATCACGGAATCATAGAATCAAGAAGGTTGGAAGAGACCTCAAAGATCATCGAGTCCAACGTGTCACCCTACACCTCATGACTATCTAAACCATGGCACCAAGTGCCACGTCCAATCCCCCCTTGAACACCTCCAGGGATGGTGACTCCACCACCTCCCTGGGCAGCCCATTCCAATGGCCAACCACTCTCTCTGTGAAGAACTTTCTCCTCACCTCCAGCCTAAACCTCCCCTGGTGCAGCTTGAGACTGTGTCCTCTTGTTCTGGTGCTGGTTGCCTGGGAGAAGAGACCAACCCCCTCCTGGCTACAACCTCCCTTCAGGTAGTTGTAGACAGCAATGAGGTCTCCCCTGAGCCTCCTCTTCTCCAGGCTAAACAGTCCCAGCTCTCTCAGCCTCTCCTCATAGGGCTTGTGCTCAAGGCCTCTCCCCAGCCTCGTTGCCCTTCTCTGGACATGCTCCAGCAATTCAACATCTTTCCTAAACTGAGGGGCCCAGAACTGGACACAGTACTCAAGGTGTGGCCTAACCAGTGCTGTGTACAGGGGTACAATGACCTCCCTGCTCCTGCTGGCCACACCATGCCTGATGCAGGCCAGGATGCCATTGGCTCTCTTGGCCACCTGGGCACACTGCTGGCTCATGTTCAGCTGCTGTCAACCAGTACCCCCAGGTCCCTTTCCACCTGGCTGCTCTCCAGCCACTCCTGACCCCAGCCTGTAGCTCTGCATGGGGTTGTTGTGGCCAAAGTGCAGCACCTGGCACTTGGACTTGTTGAATGCCATCATGTTGGACTCTGCCCATCTGTCCAGCCTGTCAAGGTCCCTCTGCAGAGCCCTTCTACCTTCTAACAGATCAACACCTGCTCCCAGCTTGGTGTCATCTGCAAATTTACTGATGATGGACTCAGTCCCCTCATCCAGATCATCAATAAAGATATTGAACAGGATGGGGCCCAGCACTGATCCCTGGGGGACACCACTAGTGACAGGCTGCCAGCTGGATGTGGCACCATTCACCACCACTCTCTGGGCTCGGCCCTCCAGCCAGTTCCTAACCCAGCACAGAGTGCTGCTGTCCAAGCCACAAGCTGCCAGCTTGGCCAGGAGTTTGCTGTGGGGGACAGTGTCAAAGGCCTTGCTGAAGTCCAGGTAGACTACATCCACAGCCTGTCCCACAGCCACCAGGCTGGTCACCTGATCATAGAAGGAGATCAGGTTGGTGAGGCAGGACCTGCCCTTCCTAAATCCATGTTGGCTGGGCCTGATTCCTTGGCCATTCTTCAGGTGCGTAGTGATTGCCCCCAAGACAATCTGCTCCATGATTTTCCCTGGCACTGAGGTCAGGCTGACAGGCCTGTAGTTCCCAGGTTCTTCTGTCCATCCCTTCTTGTGGATGGGCGTCACATTGGCCAGTTTCCAGTCTTCTGGGACCTCTCCAGTGAGCCAGGACTGGTGGAAAATGATGGAGAGAGGCTTGGCCAGCTCATCTACCAGCTCTTTCAGCACCCTAGGATGAATCCCATCAGGTCCCATGGACTTGTGAATATCCAAGTGACTCAACAAGTCTCGAACTAATTCCACATGGATTTCAGGAGTACAACACTGCTCCTTGACCCCATCAACCAGCTCAGGAGGCCAGTTATCCTGAAGTCCTCCTGCCTTACTGTTGAAAATGGAGGCAAAGAAGGTATTTAGAATCTCAGCCTTCTCCTCACCCTTAGTTACATCCTTAGTTATAAAGAGTGGAGGCTCCTCTTGCCCCTCTTTTTAGCATTACTATATTTATAAAAACGCTTTTTGTTATCCTTCACGGAAGTGGCCAGTTTAATTTCTAACAACTGTGCTTTTGCCTCTCTAATTTTTCTTCTACATGATCTAACAACATCCTTAAACTTATCACTAGTTGCCTCCCCCCCTTTCCAAAGGCAATAAACCCTCTTTTTTCCCCTTAAATCCTTCAGGAGCTCCTTGCTCATCCAGGCCGGTCGCCTTCCCCGCCGGCTCGTCTTACGGCATGTGGGAACTGCCAGTTCCTGTGCCTTTAAGAGCTCCTGTTTGAAGTAGGTCCAACCATCCTGGACCCCTTTCTTCTTAAGGGCTGTTAGCCAGGGAACTTTCTGAATAAGTTGCCTGAACAACCTGAAGTTTGCGCCCCGAAAGTCCAAAGTGAGGGTTCTGTTACTGCTCCTCCCTATCTCCCTGCATATTGAAAACTCCACTATCTCATGGTCGCTGCACCCTAGACAGCCTCCGACCATCACATCTCCCACCAGCCCTTCTCTATTTGAGAAGAGCAGATCAAGCAGAGCCTTACCCCTGGTAGGTTCACCTAAGAGCTGCATCAGGAAGTTGTCATCCATGCACTCTAGGAACCTTCTGGACTGTCTCCTCTCTGCTGAATTAAGTTCCCAGCAGATGTCTGGTAGGTTGAAGTCCAGTACAGGTGGTGGATTGCAGGGAGTGCCCATCCTTCTCTGTGCACACAGGGACCAGCAGGCCCTGCTCGTTCCCCAGGTCTCCTCAGGGGCAGGGAGCAAGAAACTGGGGACATCAGCAGCAGAGCTGTTCTCAGTAGGGCTCAGAGAGAAAAATACAAGGGACAGGGAATGGTCATCTTGGGGAACGGCTGATTGGCCCTGGACACCTAGGGCCAATATTTTGTTTACCATGGCTTTCTCTGCTGCCTTTGGTATACAGAGCTGGCTGTGCTTTCCCAGGGGAGGCTGCAGGCCAGGAGACAAGGGTTGTATTCTTGGTCTGGAAAGGACTGGTGGGTCCAGGGAGTCCTTGGGACAAAGTAAGGATGGTCTTCTCAGGGAAGAAGCTGGGGTATCCATTTCCACCTGGGGGTGATTTTTGTTTCCAACAGACAGGTCCTGTCAATTCCAAGTAAACCCCACTGTCGTCCAAAACAGAGGCTGTTGCTGGCTGGTCTTTTCGGGAGCTCTCGTAGGCTTCTCCCCCCTCCTTTCCCCTGCCCCCCACAGCTGCTTGGAATAATCACACAGAGACACAGGAGTGTTTGCACCAGCAACTACCAGTTCTTTAATGAATACAAAGCCTGTTTTTTACATAACTTCTTGCTTTCCTGCTAGTTGGATCCCAGAACACTTTTCAGACAGCAAAAACCTCCCTAACCTCTTATCTCACAGCTGCACAGCTCGTCATCTCTGAGGAACAATGGGGGGAGGCTTCCTCGCCACCAAGGTCGTTGACAGCTAGCCTGCCAGCAGCCTAGTCGACTCCACAGTCTATCCACAAGAGGCAATCAGCAAAGCTGCCTGTGGATAGTGTATTGAAGAAAGGAATGAACCCTTTGCAAGAGCCATGTTGGAGGGGTTCCTGAAGGACTATCCCATGGTCATGAAGGACCCCTCACCATAGAAGGGGAACAGAGGAAGGATGAATGACAGTCAGGGACAAGATGGAATGATGAAAATTCCCATTTCCCAGTCCCCTCTGCCACTTGGGTCAGGAGGTAAAATGGTCAGGAACAAGTGAGTGAAGCTGAGCCTGGGAGGAAGGGTGGCTGGGGGGAGGTGGCTTGAGTTTGGTTTTGATTCCTCCCCATGCTGCTTGATTTGAAATTGGCAGTAAATTGAAGTGATTTTCCCCAAGTCGAGTTGGTTTGCCCATGACAGCAACTGATGAGAGGTCCACCCATCTTTATGTCAACCCACAAGAACATGGGTTCCCTTCCTCTGCCTCTGTGTAAAGAAGTAGCTGAGCTGAAGCACTTTCTTCTGTGCTGTGCACAAGCACACATGACTAATTTTGAGTGAGGAGAATGATGTGCAATGCTGTGAGAATTGTCAGAGAGCTCCACTACACCTGAGATGGGACACAGACCAGCTGGAAGTCCATCAGAACATCTTACCAACTCTGCCTTCTGCTGTCTAGTCCTCTGCCCACCACAGGGTTTTTGGCCGCTCTTGTCCTTGCATTGCCAACTGCACCCTAAGAAAAGGACACAAGAAAGCAGAATGAGCAAGGAGATGTCTGAGGAATCTGGTAAAATGGGGTGGATTAGAAAACGAGACATTAAAAATCTCTGGGTCACTGGGAGTATTGAGCAGGCTAAGAAGAGATCTGCAGCTCCTCAAAAGCTCTTCATTGAATTATTTCAAAACACAGCAAAGCCATGGCCTTTGGGGTGGGATGAATTTGGTCAGAGGGAGAGCCCTCTCTGATGAGGGACATGTCACACTATAGCAGAGGGTATTGCTGATGGTTGGGAGAGGGAGGCTTTCAAAGGCATATAGCACACGACTTCTGGGCTTCCTTTGCCTTTCTTTGACCACAAAAGAAAAAGTGTCATCCTCTTGTCCAGCTACCAACAGATGAGAAAGGTGAGACTGTGAGTTTCTCCCACTTGCTGTGGAAAGAGTTGCACATTTCCATTCTAAACTCTCTTGCAAGGATGACAACAGAAAGTTATTTTCTCTGCATTCTGTGCAAAGCCAAAAGGAAGATAAAGCTTTATGCAGGTGAGTGTCAGGGCTGGCCTACGCTACCTAGAAAGAAAAGCTTTCTGAGCTGGAGATCTGAAGGCTTCCCATGCCTGAAGACCCACCACAGTCAGATGAATCCAACTCACCACCCCAGAAACAGTCACTTCCAAAGGCCTCCAGCAAGTCCTTTGTTAGGTTGTGCATCCCCAGGTAGGTGTTCAGGACCCCAGGCTACCAGTGTGCAGAGCTGCCCAAGCAGGAAGTTTTTCCCAGCACACACCAGCACAGTCTGCACTCTCTGCAATCCCATCTGTGCTGGTTTGAGGCCAGCCAGAACATCTCTTGCCCCGACAGGGACAAAAGAATGACACACATAAATGGATTGGAGAGTGATGGAGAGTTTAAATGGAAAGGCGATTGGTGAAACTACAGAAAACTACAAAGCATAGTGGCAAAGAACATCCTAAAGCATACAGAGTCCCTTACACAATTCCCAGAGGCTTCCAATTCTTCCCTTCTCCCACCTGAGGCTCTACCCAAACCCTCAGGGCTCTTCCTTCCCCCCTCCCACTGCTAGGCAAGTCTCAGGCTGGCCAGGTCTGACACTGCCCCCCCTCTATTCTCCTCCTGGCATTAGGCCTAGACAGGCCTAAGGGGCCTGAGATACTCCCCCGGCATTACCCGATAAGAGAGAGCATCTCCCACGGGGGCAGAGAGGGAAGAAAGAGAAAGATAATGACTCTGCAGATGGATTTATAGGGCGCAGGATTTATGGGTAGAAATACGTCGTTTCCTGTGTCCACCCCTATTGGGTGGGCACCCGGGACACCAGAGGTGTAATTTATGTGGCAGTAGGAGGGAGCACCCAGCCTAAACTGCCACATTCCACCCCTTATTTCATACCCATAATTCCTGCACTCAAAACATATCAAATTGGAAACAACTTTCAGATGACATGTCTGGCAAAGTCCAAGTCTCCATCTGGGCGTCCTTCCAAAGAGTCTTCTTCCACAGGCTCAGGTAACAGTTCAGTCCAGCTCTTCTCCCTCATCCTGTGGAGCCTCCCAGCGATGCAGAGTTCATTCTTCTGCACGGTGAACTCTTCATGGATCCGATGGAGCATCCTGGCCACCTGGAAAAACCTCATAACTTCTCAATCAAACATCTATCTCCATCCACTCAAGCGGCATGTTTCCACACCTCGGGGCAATTGAGTCTGAAAAATCAGGCTCCTCGACTCGACTCCTTCCACCCCTTGCAGGCAACAGCAGGCTGAGACTTTCCAAAGCTGCACGGACCTTTCCCAGGCCCAGTGCTGACCGCTTCCAGACGTGGCCCAAGGCTACACGAATGCACACCACACACAGGCACACCACTCCCCCTGAGCGATAAGCGTACTGAGGCATGGAGGCATCCGGCTACACAGCCCTCCCCCAGGAGAGGGAGTCGCTGCACTGCAGCCAGCTGAGAAGAGAGGCGGAGCCAGGTGCTAGGCCTCATTTTCAGAACGCGTCCGAAAATCAGGGGAGAGTTAACAGCAGTGGTTGCCCGATATACAGAACAACAAAGCCGCCGTCACCTCTGCAGCCACGGTACAGATCCAAACCACCGCCACCCCTCGGGCCACAAGAGCGGCTTTTCCAGCCAAAGCTACACTCGCTCCCTGGGCCCTCGGAAGCAGCTTTTGAACTGGAGCCACCGCTCGCCTTCTTGATTATGGGAGCCACCGCTCACCTCCTGCTGCAGCTAGCCCCCACCGCTGCAGGACAAGCCAACCCTGGTCTGCTTCCAACTGTCCCTCCCCCTTCTTCAGCTCCGCGCCGCTCTGCTCGCCACTGGTGCCACGGGGAACAGAAGGGAAAGAGACAGGCACCGCATTCTTAAGCTTTTCCCTCGAAGTAAGTGGCTACAAAATCACCACAGCTGCTTGGAACAGCAGACGGGATTCTACACCACGGCTACGCACCAGGGTGTCCCCTCAGAGCCCATAAAATGCTCACACGGTCGCGCCAGCACAAAGCCTTGAGCCCAGCCACCAAAACCAGCAACACCCAGATCTCCATTTTAACTTTTCCACCTCTACACTTCTCCAATCCAATTCACAGAGTTCTGCAGCAACCATCCTCTGCTACCAAAAATCTGTGCTGGTTTGAGGCCAGACAGATCCTCTCTTGCCCCGAAAGGGACAAAAGAATGACACACGCAAACGGATTGGAGAGTGATGGAAAGTTTAAATGGAAAAGCAATTGGTGAAGCTACAAAAGACTACAAAGGATAGTGCCAAGAATATCTCAAAAGCACACAGAACCCCTCACAGAATTCCCAAAGCTTCCCAATCCTTCCCTTCTCCCCACCTGAGGGTAAACCCAAACCCCCAGGGCTCTTCCTTCCCCCTCCCACTGCTAGGCAAGTCTTAGGCTGGCCAGGTCTGAGACTGCCCCCCCCCTCCATTCTCCTCCTGGCATTAGGCCTAGACAGGCCTAAGTGGCCTTGAGGATACCCCCCGGCATTACCCGATAAGAGAGGACATCTCCCAGGGGAGCAGAGAGGGAAGAAAGAGGAAGAGAATGACTTTGCAGATGGCCTTATAGGGTGCAGGATTTATGGGTAGAAATACGTCGTTTTCTGTGTCCACCCCTATTGGGTGGGCACCCGGGACACCAGAGGTGTAATTTATGTGGCAGTAGGAGGGGGCACCCAGCCTAAACTGCCACACCATCCTACCCAGCTGCTGAGGCAAGGACTTGTCCTGTCCCTTCTCTGGCCAGCTGGCATCTTGGCAGGGCAATGTTCTTCCCTCAAGGAACACCTGGCAATGAGCATGGCCTGGGCTCCTGCTCTGGCCATGCCTCTGGTCAGTGGGGAAGCAATGGGGTTCATTTGCTGCTAGTGGGAAATGAGGAGAGGAAATTCCATGAGAATAGAGCCTGGCCATGTCTCTGAGCACAGGGGACTGTTGAGAACACCTCTGCCTGATCAGAGCCAGAGCACAAAGGAAAACCCTTTCCAGATGGCACCTTCAAGGTGCAGTTGAATTCTTGTGGGGTGAAAGTTTTGAAGGGGGAATGAGGAGGGAAAAGCACTCACAGGAGAGGGCTAAGAAAGATACTTTGTCTTGGCCTTAGAGATCTGGAGCACCCTCATTGCAGATCAATTGCCTTCACTTCAAGGAGGTACCATCACTGTCCCAGTGACAGCATTTTATTTTCACAGGAAGAACAGCAGAGCCAAGTACTTCATGTTCCATAGAATCCAAGCATGAGAAAGACCTCTGGCACCTTTCCCAACAAACGGAAGCTTTGCAGAAAGCTTTTCAGAACATGCAGGAGTCCACACAGCATGGCATTCAGATACTTAGATAAGCCCTGGACAAGAAACTAGATGACTGGGACCATGACCAAGAAGGGCTTCATCTCTTTCAGTGCAAAAGCTGATCTATAGGCAAACCATTCTGTAAGCAAGTCCTCAAATCTTCTTCACAGTGAACAGATCATTATTAGGGAGTAGCTCTTTTGTCTCATGCCACTGAGAAATCTCCAGGCTGAGGTGGACACTGCAGGAAGTCAATGTTTCTCTTCTCTCCCTTGTCTTTAAAGGGAGTGTATACCTTGGGCTTTCTATGACCCAACATGCATGATAAATGTGCCCTACTCCTAATTGTGTTTCTGTCCCTTCCCCCTGACCTTACTCACCTTACGCATGACCAAGAGTCTTCTCTCCCACAGCCCACAGATGGTAGCAGGAGAGGTGGAGGAAGGACATTCCTACTGTCCCTCCTAGCAGGCCTTTGACAACACCTCAGGAAGGGTCACAGGGCTCTTCTCTGTCCTAGGGCACAAAGTTCAGAAAACATGTTCCATTCTGCATTAGGTGGCACACCTTGAGAAGAGTCAGAAGGTCAAAACCATAATTGACAATGAGCAGATTTTAAGGCAGTGTAGTGGAAGTGCTGAAGTGGGAGAGATTCAGGTGTCACTGACACCCACTCCTGGCTTTACCCTCTTCTGAGTCTCAGGAAAAGTGCCTGGAGCTGCTCTTGGTCCACTGAAGATGCAACTTTTTATTTGTTAAACCTGAGTTGGGCTTAGATTGAAAATCTCCTTCAGACTTTGCTAAGGGGTTCATCATGACATACAAACTAAATTCCAGCTGACAGATCTACATCCCCATTTCAATAAGACTCATATCCACCTCAGGCAACACTTGTGTTTCCTTCACCATCATTTCCAACAGGCTCTCTTCCCACTCACAGTTGCTAAGCACAGTTACTGAACTCTTTACATCTGTATTTAGCATTTCTTGCTGACCACTTAAGGTCTGCATTGATTCCCAGGTGGGTTTCAGATGCCTGCCAAGTTGATCCCTTGTCTCACCAAGTTCCTCCTCTCTTTCTGTCATGAAGAAATTCCTTTGTTTTGATTGAAGCTCAACAGGTGTGTAAAAGTCACTTGTGATCTTGTTGTTGCCCAAAGAGGAGCTGTATGGTCAACTCCCGGTCCTTTTCCTCAGGCCATCCCCACCGCAATTCCAACAGGTACTACTGATGAAAAGTCTGAGGATGAGCCTTTAAGGATAGTAGAGGATTTGGTGATGATGAATAGTTCACTCTCCATTGTGCAGCTCCATAATGTACAGGTAGGGAGGAAGTTGTGTCGCTTTCATGCTGCTGTCTAGTTTGTGTCTCCAGGCCAAAGCTGAGAAAGGAGAGGATGTATCTGTCAGAGTGGATAGCTGCGAATCAGAACGTAAAAGGTTTTCAGAGAAATTTTAGGTTCTTGAGAAAATCAAATGTCCTTCCATGGTAATTTTGAATAAACACTCCTGTGGAAAGTGAATTTACCTGAAAAATTCCTGTCCCTTTCTGGATATTCTGTGGTTTGGCATATTGTTGAGGTGGAAGAGCACCCTGAGGTGGCTGGTCCCTGGGTGGCAGGGTGTGTGGAAGGATTTAGGCAGATTCCTAAGACGGTTATCACTTCCCATAGTCTGGGAATTTACCTCAGAAGAGGGGAGTAATTGGTAAACTGATGTGCCACTAGATGTAAGGGTGCCCTGTCTACCCCAACAAGAACCAACAACTTCTAGTGCTGTGTTGGGGCATGGCCTGTGCTTACTGAGCCACAGTTCAATACTTTCAAAGGACTGTTTGAAACAAGCACCAGAACTTCATCTGAGGATAGCATGGTTGAGATGGGGACCCAAACAGCAACTACAGTGAAGAAGAAATAACGGATGAGGTCAACAGGTCCATATCATAGAATCATAGAATTGTTAGGGTTGAAGGGACCTCAAGGATCATCCAGTTCCAACTCCCCTGCCATGAGCAGGGACACCTCACACTAGATCAGGCTGCTCACAGCCACATCCAGTCTGGCCTTAAAAACTTCCAGGGATGGGGCTTCTACCACCTCCCTGGGCAACCTGCTCCAGTCTCTCACCAGCCTCATGGTGAAGAATTTCTTCTTAACATCCAATCTGAATTTACCCATTTCTATTTTTGTTCTATTCTCCCTAGTCCTATCATTACTTGACACCCTAAAAAGTCCCTCACCCACTTTCTTGTAGGCCCCCCTAAGATACTGAAAGGCCACAATAAGGTCTCCTCAGAGCCTTCTCTCCTCCAGACTGAACAGCCCCAACTCTCTCAGTCTGTCCTCATAGGAGAGGTGCTCCAGCCCTATGATCATTCTTGTGGCCCTTCTCTGGACACCTTCCAGCATGTCCAGATGCTTCCTGTAATAGGGGCTCCAGAACTGGACACAGTACTCCAGTTCTCCAGAGTGGAGTAGAGGGGGAGAATCACCTTGATTAATAAGGGAGAAGGAAGGAGAAGACAACTCTGACCAAGGGGCTGGTCCACAAGCTAGGGGACTGGAGGGAGTGTTACCATTAGAGGTTCGTAAAGCATGAAGTGCAAAGGAAAACTATATACAATATTATATATTTTACAAGTAATTTATTAATAACAGCAAAAGCATAACGCTTACACACATACCACAAACCCCAATAGATAGAATATTACACCGTGGAGCATTATTTGGAGACAGCAAGGCACCAACTTTTAGCATGCTGTGCCCCTCCGACATCAACAGTGGTTGAATGGTTGCTGCCCTGAGTTGCAGCTCCAGGTTAATTATATACCCTCTGGATCCTGTCACATAGGGCCAGTTCATGCGAGGATGTGGGTGAAGCACATCCTTAATGATGTAATGCAAAAGCACCACTAGAACAGAAAAGGAGGTCGTCTGAGACTCCGAAGGGTTGTGACTTCATCCTCCCTCTTTTTCTTCACCTACCCAGTCACTTTCCCCCCACCCAACAATGTCCTT
The DNA here is from genome assembly GCF_027791375.1 of Indicator indicator. Lineage (NCBI taxonomy): Eukaryota > Metazoa > Chordata > Aves > Piciformes > Indicatoridae > Indicator > Indicator indicator. The sequence continues at coordinate 88,062 of NW_026539188.1, forward strand.
TGTGGTTTCAGTGGCATACAGTCCAGTTTTACAGTGTGGGTAAGTGTGGGTAGAGGTCTGTTTTTCTGCTTGCTTCCTCTAATTTTTTAGTTATGCTTTAACCTTCAGTTGTTACATTACATGTAGTTAAACAATAATAGGGTCTTTCATATCAGTCATGCACGCAGAGTTACAGACAATAGAGGTTTAGTCCATTTGATACAGTCTACACATCAAAAATAGTTCTTCCCACCACAGATAGTTTTCCCATCACTAACAATATGAGAAATCAAACTGAGGTAGAGACTACCCACTGTCTGACCTCACTAGAACTTACAAGATATGTGGAAGCTGCCAGCCAGGAGAGGGGATTGCTGCTTGGCTGCTCTGGTGCTGGGATAACAGAGCTGACAGTCTGCTGTTAGAAGGGAAAGAGGCCCAAGAACTGAGACCCATCATCAGAAACCAAGGGATTGCGAAAAGATTGGAAAAGAAAAAGGTTTATGCAGTCCCTGGAGATGACCCCTGTTAAATGTGAGGGCAAGGTACCCAGTCAAGGAAGATCTTGTGAATCTCCCAGTAAAGTGGACCACCACAGATGAAGGCATCCAGTGCCTGAGGGAATTAGTGGTGTTGGAAGTTATATATGGTGAAACTAGATGATGAAAATGTCCCTGCAGATCTGCAGGATGTCCTACACACATGGGCTATGTGGAGGAAGGTGATTCAGCAATGTAGCAATGATGTATTACATGGATCTGGATATACCTCCTGTGGAGACAGTGTCTTCTTGGCTTCAGAATTTTGAAGACAACTGGTAATGGCTTAGCACAAGGGCCCAGCAGCAATCAACATAAAACAATAGGCATCATACATCAGTCACTGTCCACTCTCACTCAAAGTAGGATCGCTTTGCAGTACACAGAAGACTGCTCATTGAAGGTGCTCTGGAGCTCCACTCTGTTCCAGTAGTCTGGATCGGTCCATGACCAGTCCAAATGGTGGTTCTGTGTTTCAACCCCTGGGGCAGTTGAGTGGGGCAGCTGAGTCCAGTGACTCCTTCCACCCCTCCAAGTGAAAGCAAACTGTGGCTTCCATTCTGGTGCCTAGCTTCTAGTACATGCAGGAGTGGAGATCCTTCTGCCACACCAGAAATACAGACAGGTTTCACCTCTTCAACCTATTCCGTACAGCCCAATAAACCCAGCTGTCCCTCTTCTCCATCTGGTTGGAGGCAGGGCCCCTCTAACTAGAATCACCTGCATCTTGTGAAGATGCTTTGTGAGTCCTTTCAGAAGAATCAGAAGCAGTATCAGCTTCTCTGCTCTTCTTGGGTGATTTTCTACTGGAAACCAGAGGCAGCATTCTTTGGGGGAGAATTCCCCTCTAATTCATGTACTCATGCAGCTGGAACTGAAGAGGATTTTCTGTCCCATTTCCTCATGTCCTCCCCATGGTCACGCAAGTAAAACCAGAGAGTACGGTGGGGTGTGTACCTCCCAGATTCTCTCCCTTAGACAAGGGAGCATCTGCTCCTCATGGCTGAAACACAGGCTGGATAGAGGAGGAGAGATTTTTTTTCCTCACCTCCCTGAGGGCTTTGCTAGTTCGATTCACAAATCTTGGCCATGTTCCAAAGGCTGATAAGAGCTGAAAGAGCAAACAGCTCTTTCTCCTGTTCCCCAGTTCATCCTTATCTTTTGCCTGACAAAACTGTTTAATGCTTCTTTTTCCTTGCACCACCACAAGCACATACAGGACTCCAGCACATCACCCCCCAGAAAGGAAATACAACATGCCACAGAACAAAATCCAAAAAAACCAGAAACCCCAAAGAAAACTTACATAAAACTCTCCTAAAATGCTACAAGCCTTAACTGAATCTTCTTCTTGTTCATCTCAACCCTTTTGTCTCCTGCCAAAATCAACTGTCTTAATTAAGACACCTGCTTCTGCTGCCTCATGTTAGAGTGTCAAAAAGAATGTAATGGTTTACCACAAGGGTTAACCTGCCTGCTCCCCCAACACAAAAGTGAGGGGAAGAGTAACACACGCAACTCAGGGTTGAGATAAAAAGAAAAGAATTTAATATATCATAATCACAATGCATAATTAACCTAGCTAATAATCAAATTAATCTAATAATACAATGCATGATTACCTTAGCTTAGCCTATTTGCAGAAGCACAGTGAAATAAAAGATCTTGGCAGCCTATGAAGGATTTGATCTGCTTCAGAAGTAGTGGGTACAGAAGCACCTCTCCTCTTAGCACCTTGATTGCCTGTGCTGCACTGGATGTTCAGAGGGAACATCCCATCTACACACCATGCGACCAGTGCTACATGCAGTAAGCGGGGCAGTGCAACAAACTCGACTGGAGAAACCCAACCACCCAGGGATTCTGGAAGAGATTATGGACTGGACAGAAGGCAGAGATTTTGGAGCATCACCTGAGGAGACACCAGGAGGGCCCAGGAGACACCACCATACAATGAATTATCTGCAGATGAAAGGCATTACGCTTTGTTTACTGATGGATACTGTTGTGTGGTAGGAAACCATCGGAAGTGGAGAGCTGCTCTATGGAGTCCTACACAACAAGTTGTTGAGGCTACTGAAGGAGAAGGTGAATCAAGTCAATATGGAGAATTGCAAGCATCCAACTGGCTCTAAAGATTGATGAGAAAGAAAAGTGGCCACTACTTTATACAGATTCCTGGGTGGTGGCAAATGCCCTGTAGATTACTACAACAGTGGAAGAAGATCAACTGGCAATACAGAGGCAAGCCCATCTGGGCTGCTTCATTGTGGCAGGATGTTGCTGCTTGAGTAGAAAACATGACTCTGAAGGTATGTCATGTTGTTCATGCACCTAAGAGCTATGTCAACAAAGAATATCAAAACAATATGTAGGTAGACAAGGCTGCCAGACCGAGGTAGCTCAGGTAGGCCTGGACTGGGAGCAGAAAGCTGAGCTGCTTGTAGCCCATGAAACACCGAGATATCTAGGAAGAGAGATAACATACAGATGGGCTCATGATTGAGGGGTGGACCTGACCATGGAGGCAACCATACAGGTCAAGTGAGCCACCAGAGCTGAGTCTCCCTGAAACAAAGGGCAATATCTTGGTTTTACTATTGCGAGGCCTGGAAAACTGACATGAACACTGCCATGAACATGTCTGGGGAAGCACTACAGACTGTTTAAAAAGGCCTACAGTGATAAGAGAAGGGGCAGCAGCTTCAAACTAGAGAAGATTTAGATTGGATGTTAAGAACAAGTTCTTTACCATGAGGGTAGTGGAACACTGGAGCAGATTGCCCAGGGAGGCAGCTGGGGCCCCATCACTGGAGATACTCAACGTGAGGCTCCACAGAGCTCTAGGCAACCTGATCTAGTTGAGGATGCACTTGCTTACTGCAGAAGGGATTGGACTAGATGACCTTTGGCAGTCCCTTCCAACCCAGACCATTCTATGTTTCTATGATACTCACCATGGTACAAGCAACTATGGGTTGGTTGGAGACATACCTTCTAAACAATGCCACTGCCCAGAACACCATCTTAGGCCTTGAAAGACAAATCCTGCGATACCCCAGAAAGAATTGGACAGTGAGACTCACTTCTGAAATAATGCCATCAGTTCCTGGGCCAAGAAACATGGCACTGAGTGTGTTTGTCACATTCCCTAGCACCCACAAGCCTCGGGGAAGATTCAAAGATATAACAGACCGTTAAAGATAATGTTGAGAGCTTTGGGATGCAAATTTAGCAGAAGCTGTTTAGCTCGTTAACTCTAGAGAATCTGCTAATTCTCTTGGTACTGCCCCCCAAATACCTCTAAACATTGTGGGAGAAGGTCCCTGTGGTGCACATGGAGATGTGGCTGGGGAAGGCAGTGTGAGTTGCTCCTCCCATGAGGAAAGGCAAACCCATTCATGGGATTGTCTTTGCTCAAAAACCTGGGTGTGCCTGGTGGGCAATGAGGAAGGACAAGGGAGACTTGGTGTGTATCTCAATGAGATTTAACATGGGGGTTAAAAATAACTTGGGATGTGAGTTGTGTTGCAGGAAGTGACACACTAGTAAAGACTTGAACTGACAAAAACTTTCAAAGGAATAGGAATGAAGCAGTGACTGAAACTATGCTGGTGCTGGTGCCCAACAGTAAAATATCTTGATTCTCCTGTCCTGAACAGCACGGATGGGGTCCAAGTGACATCTGGAAGAGTAGACGAAGCCCGTGGAATGGAAGGGTAACATCTCTCTATAAAAGAACTGGGGATAGTTGATCAAAATGTATAAATCTGTATATTGGGTATTGAGATATAGTTTAAGTATGAAATTTAGGTTGTGAACATTAGCAAGAAGAGATTTCAGTATGAGAACCAAGTGAGATGGTCACATGTATTGAATTGTAGAACCTGAGCATGACACAAATGGTATGGAATAAGGGGTGGAAATTGTATTGTTTGGCTAAGCTGGAGTTAATTCTCCCCAGAGCATCTTTCTAGTGCTGTGTTTTGTAGCGCTGTAGCTGAGTGTTGATACCATACCAACGTTTCAGCTACTGCCGAACCAGCAGACAGGCTGTGCTTTTCCAGCATTCCACCACCCCAAGAATACACTGATGGATGAGCAAGATCTTGGGAGGGGACACGGCCAGGTCAGCTGACCCAAACAGATCAAAGGGGTATTCCATGCCGTATGATGTCAGCTCAGATATAAAACATAAGTGAATGGTGAAAGTGTGGGGACAGTCATTGATGGTCTGTTCTCCAGACCAGCTGCTATGCATGTTGGAGCCCTGCTTCCCAGGGAGCAGCCAGACACCAGCTGCTGATGTGGAACAGAGAACAGGATTTGTGTTTGCTCTGCTTCTGCATGCAGCCTCAGCATACACTTTTGCTTTAGTAAACTGCTCCTGTCTTGGGTCACAGGTCTCATTACATATTCACTCTCCCTTGTCCATCTAAGAGTGATAGAGTGCCTTTGGTGGGCATCTGGCCCCCAGCTGGGGCCAAGCCACCACAACAGGAGACAAGGAGGAGACTGGGTTTACCCCTGTGTGACACTGTTACACCCTGGGAAACCAAAAGATTTGGGGAAAAAACAGCCAAATCCCGGCAAAGTTTGGGCCAGCTTCTGTGGTGGCACTGGTTGTGTCTACTCATCACTGTTAATTATTGTCATCATCTCTAATTGGAGTTTAGAAGAGCTGGAACCCCCAGCCTATAATAAAACAGGGTGGAAATGAGATGATTTTGGTTCAATTTGATGGAAAAGGGCTTTCCAGGGATCATGTTTACCCCAACAGTGCTCATCAGCATAATTATGTACTTCCTGCCACGGACTTTTCACAAGCCTGGGTGCGGTGGTGCCGGTTGAGGGTAGATCTGCTGCTGAATTTCTTGGCGCAGTTGGTGCAGGTGAAGAAGGGCTTCTCACCGGTGTGGACACGGCGGTGCTGGGTGAGAGAGGATTTGTGGAGGAACCTCTTGCTGCAGTCAGGACAGACATAAGTCTTCTCGGGCTTCTCACCGGTGTGGGTGCGACTGTGTTTGGTAAGATCAAACCTACGGGTGAAGCTCTTGCCACAGTCGTTGCAGGTGAAGGGCTTCTTGCCAGTGTGGACACGTAGGTGCTGGCTGAGGTTGGAGCTGGAGCTGAAGCGCTTGTTGCATTTAGTGCAGTGGTATGGCCTCTCACCAGTGTGGACAGTGCGGTGCTGGGTAAGTGTGGAGGTCTGGCGGAAGCTCTTGCCACAGTCAGTGCAGGTGTAGGGCTTTTCACCGGTGTGAGTGCGGCGGTGCTGGGTGAGGGAGGATTTGTCAGTGAAACTCCTCTTACAGTCACCACAGACGTAGGGCTTCTCGCTGGTGTGGGTGCGGCAGTGCTGGGTGAGATGGGACCTCTGTTTGAAGCTCTTTCCACAGTCGGTGCAGGTCAAGGACTTCTTGCCAACACGGACATGGCGGCACTTGGTGAAGCTCTTGCTGCAGCCCGTACGGACATCTGGCCTCTCACCAGTGCGAGTTTGCTTGTGTTTTACTGTATCTGAGCCCTGGCCAAAGCTCTGCTGGGCCTCGATGTCTTCTGTGGCCAGTGGTTTGTTTTCACTTCTGCACAGCCCATGGCCCTTGGAGAGGTGGCTGCAGAGGTGATGGCTGCAGTCAGAGCTGCAGCTGAAGCTCTTGCCACAGTCACTACAGTTGTACGTCCTCTTGACGGTGTGGACACAGCGGTGCTGTAGGAAGTGGGAAATGTGGCAAAAGGTCTCACAGCAGTCATCACAGGCAAAGGGCTGTTCGCCGGTGTGGACACGCCAATGGGTAATGAGGGTTTTGCTCCAACGGAAACTCTTGCCACAACCAGCACAGCAGTATGGCTTCTCACCGGTATGGACACGGCAGTGCCGAAAGAAGTGGCAGCTGACGCTGAAGCTCTTGCCACAGTCGCTGCAAGTGAAGGGCTTCTCACCTGCGTGGACGTGCCCGTGAGCGATGAGCATCGAGTTCCCCTGGAAGCTCTTGCCGCAGTCACCACAGATGTGTGGACTCTCACCGGTGTGGACACGACGGTGCTGGAAGAAGCTGGAACCGTGGCGGAAGCTCTTGCCACAGTCAGTGCAGGCAAAAGGTTTCTTCCCAGAGTGGCTGTGCCAGTGGGCGATGAGCGTCAGGCTGCGAGTGAAGCTCTTGCCACAGCCAGCACAGATGTATGGCTTCTTGGTGGGGGTGATGTGACAGTACTGGGTGAGGTTGGAGCTGAGGCTGAGGCTCTTGCTGCACTCACCAGAGGTGGAAGGCTGGGTGCCAGAGTTGGGGCAGTGGTGCTTCACCAACTTCGAGCTGGGTGGGAAGCTCTGCCCACACTTGGGGCACTGATTTGTATGCTTGGGTAGCATAGAAGCATCGCCCTTCTCTTCATTCTCCTCCTCTTCCACATCATCCCCCTCCTCCTTGTTGCTGTCATCACCACCCTCCTCATCATCTATCTCATTCTCACTGTCCTCATTCTCTTCATCCATGTCTTTGTTACCCTCTATTCCCTTCTCCTCCTCTTCCTCAAAACTGCTCTTTGGCTCCTCCAACTTGTTCTCTGGGTGGGTCTTCTCCTCTGGGCTCTGGTCTGGGTCCTTCTGGGTAGCCATGCTGGTGGGGGGGTGTGATCACCTCTGTGCTCTAGGGTGAGACCCTGGGGACAAATCACCCTTGAAACCTGACACCTGCCAACACCAAACACTGGGGCTGGGGCAAGGAATGGTGAGAGGGCATTAGATTGCTAGTGGGGGGGGGTGAGGACCCCTAATTCCTGAGACCCCCAGTTCCTCTGCTGGGAGGAGTTAGAACCCCTGGTACTCATGGCAACTCCCATTCCTGTGCCCAGCAGCATTGGTAGGTTGGTTCCCAGCCTGGTCCCTGCGCTCTTGGCTCAGAAAATGAAGGCAGCACTGCTGACCCAGGAAGCTCAGGCCCCGCTGACCCCTCCCTGCTGACCCTCCCAAGGGGCAGGGGGCTTAGCCCCAAACTTGTAGCAAAGCCTTTGGAGGGGTGAAATGTGGTGGGAAGTAGGGTCTAGAGGGAGTTGTGAAGTCCCCCAGAAATCAGCAGGGGGATAGGGGTCCCGCTATTGTCCCAGAGATGGGTTCTTTACCTGCTGCACTGTTCCAACAAGCAGATCTGCAAACTCTTCTCTTGCCCAGTCCAGAAGGGAGAGAGGACACAGCCCCTGCCAGAGAGAAATGAAGGGCTCAGGAAAAAGGACTGACCTCCAAAGGATGGCTCAGCACTGCCCAGGGCCCCAGGAGAGCTGGGCCTTGCTGGGGGGCAGCTCCCAAGCCCAGCAGCACAGGCACAGCAGGTAGGCAGGGCCCCTGAAGATGGGATGTCTTCAGTGGAGACTCGGATACTTGCCTAGCAGACAACTCTCAGCAGACATATACAGGGCAGCACCACAAGAGAGGTGCCTCCAACTGCATTTCCTCTGTTCCTCTGGTCCCAGGGCTCCTCCTTGGCCCTGCCCACAGACCCCACTCCACAGCCTGTATGCTCTGCTCTGCACTGCAGACACCCCTGGCCAGCAGGTCCTGCCCAGGAGCATCTCTGTGCTGGCCACCCAAGAGTCAGAGAAGCCCTGAAGACACAAAGAAGGGGATGCTCATGTGTTCTGGAGCTGCAGGAAAAGGAGGAAGGCACTTGGATCAGGTTCTTCAAAACCTGTTCACTCATCACTGGGATGCTAAAAGGAGGGGCAAATGTCACCTGCTTAACCCCAGCCTCTCAAAAAGTGACCCAATTGGGATGACACCAAGCACCAAAAGGCCAGGGTCTGCTCCTGCCTTAACTCCAACTCAGGCCCCTGAGGCACCCTAAACTGCCGTCCACAGATACTGCTCACACCTAACCTACCATTGAAGCAGCCACATTTGACATCACAAAATGCTGCAGATGCCAGGTGCAGGCTCTTGCTGGATCAAGTCAGGCTGAGCAAGCTGGGATGTCACAGGCATGGCAATGTCAGATGCATAGCCTTGGCCTCTCAACTGCTAAGCCAAATGGGACAACACTGGGAACTGCAAAGGCCATACCTGCAACTCAGGCCATAAGACACCCTGGAATGCTGCACCAAGACCCTACAACAAACCTGCCCAACTGTGACATCACAAAAGGCTGAAAAAGCCAGCTGCAGGCTCCTTCCAAATGGGCTACAGCAGAGCAATTGGGAACATCACATGAAGGGTTAAAAGTCAGCTGTGTACCCCTGGCCTCTCAACTACTGAGCCAACTAGAAAGCTGCAAAGGCCAGGGCCTGCTCCTGCCCTACCTCTGACTCAAGCCCATAAGACCCTCTGAGTGTGCTCACGCTTACCCTACCAGTGACCTGGCCACCTGTGACATCACAACAGGCTGTAAAACTCAGCTACAGGGTCCAACTGCAGTGGCTCAGGCAGAGCCGCTGTGGATGTGATAAGGAGGGTCAAATGTCACATGCTTACTGATGTCCTCTCAAATACCAGGCCAACTGGGACAACACCAACACCAGGAGCTGCACAGACCTGGCCTGCTCCAGCCTATCCTCTGTAGAGAGGCCAAGCCCCTAAACCTCTGAAGAGAGGCCATGGGTACCCAGCTGGTCTCTGCCCCTGCTTGTTATGTCCTTGGTGGCTCTGCCTGTGGCAGTGCTGCAGGAGTCTGCATTTGGTTTCTGTAGCCTTTTATGTCTGCAGCTAGCTGTGTCATTTTTTAGGGCTAGTGCAGGCACCCTCTTTTGTGCAGCAGTTCAGGGTGTCTCAGGGCCCTGACTGGAAGTTAGGGCAGGAGCACATCCTGGTCTGTGCAGCTTCTGGTATTGTCCAAGTTGGCTCTGTATAGAAGTATGCAGCTGTCTTTTGCCCATGCTTGTGACGTCCCCTTTGACTTGACCTGAGATAGTGCTATGGGAGCCTGTGGATGGCTTCTGCAGTCTTTTGTGATTTCACAGGTGGCTGGATTAGATGTAGAGTAAGGGCAAAAAACTATTTTGTGCAGCACTTCAGGTCTAAGTAGCCTGAGTAGAAGCTAGGGCAGGGGCAGGCCCTGGCCTGTGCAGCTCCTGGTGTCATCTCTGCTGTCTCAGTATGGGCGAGGGCAGGGGTATGCTGCTGAACTTTGCCCCTCCTTGTAATGGGGTTTCTCACCTGGCCCCAATCCAAATAAAGCCAAGATCTCAAGTCTGGGTGTTGGTGGTTTTGCCCAGTGGAGATAGGACCCTGGTGTTGGGGTTGCACCCCTCAGCTCTATCCAAAAACAGACACTTTTTTCAGTTTGATGGAGCTTTTGGTGGTGGATCAGGGTTGGGTCAGGAGATCCCAAAGCAACCCCCAGGCTCCCACACTGTTCCAAGATACCCCAGGGCATTCAGGACCCCTTCCACTCCCTTCAGTATTTCTTGACCCAGCCCAGTCCTCCTCCTAACTCATTTCACATCCTTTGGGGACACCAGGCTGTAGTGGGACTCTCAGGTCTCCTCCAAATCCATGCCCTCAGAGGGGTGGGGCCAGTAGTGGAACTGGGGTGGGGAAGGGTTGGGATGAAACCTGGTAGGGTGGGTGGGAGGAGCTGCAGGGATGGGCTCCCTGGTGTTATATTGAGGCTGTGTCCCAGAGTGCAAGGCCTGGGTGTTTCTGACATACTCAGCAAGTAACCACGTGGTTTCTTGGTTCATTACATAGAACCTTGAAAACATCTTAACACTTCTATATGGAGACAGTTAGGAGCCTTATGAAGTGTCTGTTGGAAATCAGGATGAAGGAAAGCAAGCCCAGTGAGTAACCAGCTCAGAGACCATCTGTGTACATCACATGTGGGCACCAATGTCAGAGAAAAAAAACCTAGGATTGTTTGAGAAACACCTCAGAGCCCTGAGGTGACTCAAGAGCATACAAACATAATGTGGGGAAGGGGATGTCTCCCCAAACATCCCCAGTTGGCCTCGCACGGGCGCATCACTATTTTGCTGACACAGCCTAATGGAAGCACGCCTGTGTTCAGCTCCATAAGGTACTCTTGTGGGTATGGGGCAGGCAGAGGAATTGCTGTGCTCTTAGCCCCTGTTTCATAAAGCTGCTGGGTAACCAACCACAGGAAATCCCTGAGGGTGTGGTGGCTTTGTGGGGACACCTGCCAGCACCTAGTGCCATATAAAGCATTGTCTGCTCTCTGATCTGTTTCCACAGGCTTCTTCAAGTAACATCAGCAACACTGTGACCAGCAGGACCAGGGAAGTGATCTTACCCCATACTGAGCACTGGTGAGACTGCATCTCTAGTTCTCTGTTCTGTTTGGGGCCCCTCATTTCAATGAGGACACTGAGATGCTGGAGCATGTCCAGAGAAGGGCAACCAAGTCAGTGAAAAGATTTTTGCTTAGCCTGGATGAAAGTCGACTGATGGAAGATCTTCCCACTCTACAACTATCTGAAAGGAGGTTGTAGAGAGCTGGGGGGTCCAGCTGGTTGACCAAGTAACAAGTGATAGGAAAGTAAATGGATTGAAGTTGCTCCAAGGGAAGTTTAGATTGGATATTAGGGAAAAAGTCTTCACAGAAAGGGTTATCAAGCATCAGAACAGCTTGCCCAGGGCAGTGGTGGAGTCCCCTTCCATGGACGTATTTAAGAGTTGTGTAGAATCACAGAACCATAGAACTGTTGAGGTTGGAAGAGACCTTTGAGAGCAAGTCCAACTGCTCATCATTCAAGAAACATGGTGGGATGACTCCCATGGCTGGAGCTGCAATGGATAGCCATGGGCTCTGTAAGAAAGACAACCCAGCAAGGCCAGCAGTGGTGTTGTCCTTGATGGGGGAGAGCAACTGGAATGGCTTCAGCTCAGCCTAGCAGGGGAATGAGTTGAAAGTGTGTGGGGAAGAATTAAGGGAGAGGCTGATGTGGGGGACATTGCAGTGGGTGTTTGCTAGAGGCCACCTGCTCAGGAAGAGGAAGTCAATGAGGCCTTCTACAGACAGCTGAAAGTAGCCTTACTATCACATGCCCTGGTTCTCATGGGGACTTCAACCACACTGGTATTTGCCAGAAAGACAACATAGTGAGACACAAACAGCCCAGGAGGTTCCTGCAGTGCTTTCAGGATGACTTTTTGACACAAGTGGTAGAGGACCCTATCAGGAGAGGTGTGCTGCTGGACCTTGTGCTAATGAACACACAGGTCTGGTCACGGATGTGAAGGTTGGAGGCAACGGAGGCTGCAGTGACCATGAGATGGTAGAGGTCAGGATCACGTGATGAAGTAGCAGGGTAGTAAGTAGGATTGCAACCCTGGGCTTCAGGAGAGCCATTTTTGATCTGGACATTTGTGAAGAACATAGGAAGGTTGCCAGAGTATGTAGGAATGCCACAGTAAATCTAAGGTCCTCCTGGAATTAAATCTGGCAAAGGATGCAAAAAACCAATGGCTTCTTCAGGGCAAAAAGTGGCTCTGCTTCTGAATGAGGTGAATGTCCTGGTGACAGAAGAGACAGAGAAGGTGGAGTTCCTGAATGACCTTTGCTGCTAATGCCAGGCCCCACTCCCTGGAGAGATGAAAGGAAGCCTGGAAGAAGACTCTGCCTTAGTCAAGGAAGACAGGGTTAGAGAGCACCCAGGCAAGCTGGAAACCCACAAATCCATGGGCCCTGATGGGCTGCCCCCACAGGTTCTGAGGGAGCTGGCTGTGGTTATTGCTAAGCCACTCTCCATCTTTTAAAGGTCTGGGAGAGAGGGGGACGTGCCTGTGGACTGGAGAAAAGTGAATGGAACTCCAGTCTGAAAAAAAAGGCAACAGGGAGGACTCAAAGAAACTACAGACCTGTCAGCTTCACCTCCATCCCTGGATGTAGTCTCTAAGCATGTGGAGGAAAAGATTATCATGAAAGGGAAATCATGTTTGACCACTCTGATAACCTTCTCTGATAGTGTGACCAACTGGGTAGATGAGGGAGAGCAGTGGATGTTGTCTACCTAGGCCTCAGCAAGGCTTTGGACACCATGTCCCATAACATCCTCATCGTTGAGCTGAGGAAGTCTGGGATAGAGGAATGGACAGTAACTTCCAGAATTCCAGCTGGCTTCATGCTTCTGTCTGGATTTCTACTAGATCAATAGTGGCTCTGCCACCTTGCAGCTGCTGCAGGGATTCTGTTGGGCATTCAGTGGAAGTCACCAGCCCTGGAAGTGTTCAAAAAACGTGTGGACATAGCACTCTGGGACATGGTTTAATGGCTATGTTGGTCTTTTGCTGAGGGTTGGACTTGATGATCTTAGAGATCTTTTCCAACTTCAATGACTCCATGATTCTATAACCAAGAGTCAAGCACAGCCACCCCAAGCCTCTCTGACCTCTGAGACCCGCACAAAACCCAGGGGGGTTCATCTCTTACCAAGCTGATCCTTCTCAGAATGCAACAGAGCTGCCCAGAGCTGAGGCTCCCACAGGGGTTCAGGAAGCTGTGATGTCACCATGGGGAAAAAAGAGGCACACCCAGTCAATTCTATCTGGGTCACCCAACCTCCCTCCCACAACCACAGGTGCCCCATGTGCCATGCATGGGCCAGCACAGGGCCAGCAGAACAAGGCAGAGAAGCAAAGTCCTTGCTGCCAGGGGCATGTGAACACTGCAGGAACCAAGGGCTGGTCACCAGCAGAACACCAGCCACTGCAATGCCCATAAGACTCATGCTGCCACAGCACCATTGGCCCTGGCACTGATGTCACAGAGTTGCTGGGCATGGTGGCCTCTGCGAAGGGGCAACATAGAATCATGGAATGGATTTGGGTGGAAAGGGACCTTTCAAGGCCATCCAATCCAATCCCCTGCAGTCAGCAGGGACATCTCCAACTAGAGCAGCTTGCTCAGAGCCCCAAACAATCTCACCTGGAATGGTTCCAGGGACAGGGCATCCACCACCTCTCTAGGCAACCTGGGCCAGGCTCTCACCACCTTCAGTGTCAAACATTTCTTCCTTCTCTCCAGTCTGAATCCCCCTCTTTGAGTTCAAACCATCCCCCCTTGTCCTGTCACAACAGGCCCTGCTCAGAAGTCTCTGCCCTGCTTTCTGATTGGCCTCTTTAAGCACTGAAAGGCCACCAGAAGGTTTCCCTGGAGCCTTCTCTTTTCCAGGATGAACCACCCCAACTTTCTCAGCCTGGCCTCACAGCAGAGGGCTGCTCTCAATCCACTCATCACCCAGGTGTGGGCCCTTGCACTTGGCCTTCACAAGGTTCACACAGACCCATCACTCAGACATGTTCAGATCCCTCTGGATGGACCCTGTCCCTCAGGTATATCATACAACCTTAGAATCACAGGACTCTTGAGGTTGGAAGAGACCTGCGAGATCATCAAGTCCAACCGCTCACCTGGGAGCTCACAATCCCACCACTGCTGCTAATTTTGGGTTTAGTGCTTGTTTTGGTGGAAGAGGTACTTCAGTCCTTGCATGCTCTACGCCCCGTGTCACTTGGAAGCTCCTTTCAACCACAAACCTGAACAGCGAATCGCGCCAGACGGATCTGCCGCTGACTACAGAGGCAAGCCTGAGCAGCTCACCCCTCAGGGCTACTAAGCCTCAGCAGATGCCTGCCTAAGCGGAAAGCTCTTTTCAGATCTCCCAACGGGATCCAGCAATGCTTCCCTCTGAGTGCCTCTGGACAGAGCAAAGCCTTAACGTTTAAGCCTCTCTCACTTTCTGACCAAGATCTGCTCCATTTGTGAGCCGAGGGGTCCCTCTTGTGACCACCCATAAAATTGCAGCCTCCTTTCTATTTGTTCTAAATTGCTTTAAACTGTTAATTATTGCCTACTTTGTGTATAAGACAACCATAACTGAGTATCCAAACCTTTAAAACTGGAATTGTAAATAGTTTGACTGAAAATTTTGTATTCATAAAATACTGTATTTTTATGAAATTTCATATTCATACTTCTAAATTCCATGACAACATCCTGACTGGGTGGTCTGTGACAGACTCTCCATCACGGTGTCTGCCTTATTGGCCTGTCCTTTGATTCTTATGCATAGACACTCAATCCTATCATCACCAAGCCTTAGAAAATCACAACCCTCTCTGACACAGAAGGGCCACCCCACCACCTCTCCTTCCTTGCCTGTCCATTCTGGAGAGCTGGTACCCATCCATTGCAGCATTCCAGCCATGCCAGTTGTCCCACATCTCTGTGGTGGCTGCTGTGTCACAGTTGCCTTCCAGCACAATGGCTTCCAGTTCCTCCTGCTTCTTTCCAACGCTGCCTGCATTGGTACCAATGGGTGTCTGACAGGCCTGATGTGCACTGTGCTTCACAGTCAGCTCTACTTTGGCTCCATAACAGGCCTAGCTCAATATTGGTCATGTCCAGCTCCATCTGCCAGGAGGCAGGGAGGAAAGGGTCAGCACTGAATGCTGCTGCCCATCCTTGAAAACCCTTGACAACTATTTCGTAAGCCCAAGAATTTTGGGCTTCCACCTTTGCATCAGTTCTAAGCCACCATCATTTACAATGTGCTATGCTGGGGCTTGGTAACAACTCAGCTTGAAGAGATTTTACTGGGCTTTTTTAACTGTTCAATGTTTTTCAAAAACACTTAAAAACATTTAATACCACCTAAAAGGTCATCAAACTCTCTTCAATACTCTTCAAAGTATCTTGGAAACGCATTAAAAACTTTTACAAAGTAATTTTGAAGAGATTCCAATGAGTTTCTAGGCCTGAGTGCTGAACTTTTCAAAGAGAGCTTAGCACTTCCTAAAAATCATCAAATTTTTTTTAAAATTCTGAAATTCCCCTAAAAACTTATTTAAATGTTTTCATAACTCCTATAACTTCCTAGAGCCACCAAAAGGTGGATTAAAATCTGTTTTTTAAAAAGTGGAGATATTTTATTGAATTTTGGGGTTTTCAAAATTCTTGAAGATCACCAGAAACAGCACCTCAAAAACTCTCCAAAAGTCATTGAAATCTTTTCAAGACTGTTAAAAGCTAAAAATGAAGAGATTTTAATGAGTTCCTAGTCTTTTTTTAAGTGTCTGACACCTTTCGATAGCAGTTTAAAAGGTCTGAAACTGCCCTGAAAATCACTGCCTCAAAAATCACTGCCTCATTACAACTCTGAAAGACCCCTAAAAGCTCATGAAATTCTGTCAAAAGACTTAGAATTTCCTAGAGCCGCTTAAAGATGCATTAAAATATCTTTTTGAAAAGTGTGGAGAGATTTTAAGGAGTTTTTTGCCTCTCAAAACTCTTTAAAAAAATCCTAAAAATGATTAAGATCTCTTTGAAAGGCTTAAAAACTAATCTTAAAAGAGGTTTGCAGAGCGTCTTTAGCCTGCTTTAAGTGTTCACCCTTCAAAAACAATTGAAACGGCTGTAAACCGCCAAAAATCATCGAAATACCTTCAAAACGGTTCAAAAATTGAAGTAGTCATCAAATCTCTTAAAAACTCGTCTTGAAGAGATTGTAAGAAGCTTTTTGGCATTTCTAACCGAGCCCCGCCGCTGCCCCGCACCCGAGCCGAGATGGCGCTGCCCTGGCTGAGAACTGCAACTCCCGGCATGCCCCACGCGGCAACGGCGCCCAGCAGCTCCACGAGCACGGTTCCGAGCACGGTTCCCAGCACGCCCCACCGAGACTGCCCGCTCCGCTCCCCCTGCCCTCAGCCCTCCCTGGTCTGCTCATCCTCACTGCCTAAGCCGCAGCTCACGATCTGGTAGCCTGTTGAGACAGCAAAACCCGCGATCGCCGCCCGGCACTTCCCCGACGCTCCGTAGCAGCTGCTGCTCATTATACCAGAGGGAAAATGGCGCAGGCAGCCAGCAGTGGCAGCGCTTCTTTGTGTCTCGGGCGAGGGGGGGAAGGTGGATGCCGCTATGTCGGCGGCTCTGAGTGGCTGTTGCTGCCCAGCTGGGGGTGGGACTTCCTCTTCGGATTGAGACTGTACCTCCGGGCTGCCGAAACGTGGCCGGCTCGGGGCTTTCTCCATCGCTGTCTGCTCTCCCAGGGCGCCAGAAGTCTGCAGGGGACAGC
Organism: Indicator indicator; assembly: GCF_027791375.1. Taxonomy (NCBI): domain Eukaryota; kingdom Metazoa; phylum Chordata; class Aves; order Piciformes; family Indicatoridae; genus Indicator; species Indicator indicator. The sequence continues at coordinate 104,600 of NW_026539188.1, forward strand.
AGTCGCTAGTCGCCTCTGCTCCGAGCTCTTCCTCCTTCCTCGTTCTCCTGCTCTGCGCCCCCTTTGCCTCGGCTGTCAGGTGGGTGGAAGCAACCGCGGGACAGGGGGGATCGCTTGGGGTCTTGGGGGGAGCGGATCCTGGGTTTGGCATCGGGATCCCCTGGGGCTGAGGGTTGTGTCGTGAAGTTGGGGTTGGGGAGGGCTCTGTGAGTTTTGGGGGTGGCGTCTGTGGGGTTGTGGGGGGCGGTTCGTGTGGCTGACATGGGGGCCTGTGTAGTTATGGGGGAGTCTGTGAGGTTCCTTGGGGGTCTTCGGGTCAGAAAGGGGCGTCTGAGGGGTTGGGAGGGAGCCCTTGGGGCTGGACAGGGGTCCCGTGGGGTTATGTGGGTTTGGTATGGTTGGGCAGGGTCCGTGCGGTTGGGGCGATCAATTACAGGACTAGGAGGAGGCACCCGTACGGTTGTGCGGGGCCCGTGGGGTTGGGAAGTGCTCTGTGGGGTTGGTAGGGGCGTCCGTAGGGTTATGTGGGGGGGGCGGTTCTGTATGGTCTGTGAGGTTGGGACCCATGGGCTTGGAAGTCTGTGGGGTTGTGGGGGTGGTCCGTGGGGTTATGGGGGTGGTCCATGGGGTTGGATGGTTCCATGGGGTATGGGGGGGGGGGGTCTGTGGCGTTGGGGGGAGGGATTCTGTGGGGTTAAGAGGGGGGGAAACTGAGGCATTGTGGGGAGTTTGCAGTGTCTGGGGGGGTCAGTGGGGCCCGGCTGGCCCTGCCTCCTGCAGCCTCCTGTGGTGCTGTTGACCTGATCTGGCTCAGGCCGTGCTGGGTGTTTCCAGCCTGGCCTTTGGCAAGCAGGTGGAAAGGCCCAGCCATGCCCCTGGTGCTCCATGGGGGGCAGTGACACCCTGCACAAGGGACCTGGGTGTATGGGGCAGGGCAGGGGCCACCTGGGCACCACAGTCCCCTCATATGTTTCCATCTGTGTCCCTGACCCAACAGCAGCGTCTGCAGGAGGAGATGTGAGCAGCTTGTCCTTTTCCAGCCATGAGAACAAAATGCTGAAGGCCATGGTAGAGAAGATGAAGCAGGATCTGGCAGTGAGCAGAGCTGCTCTCCAGGTCCTTGAGGCGCAGCAGGGCTTCAGAGGCACCAGAACTGGGCCCCAAACTTGGAATCTTGGACCTGAATTTGCTGCCCTGCAGCTGCTGAGGTCAGGCAGAAGGCAGTCTCAAGAGAGACAACTGGACACCCTCTGTTACTGCAGCACCAGGGCCTGCGGGAGGTCAATGGGGCATGCTGGGAGAGGTGCCCACACTTGGCAGGTGGTTGCTGGCAGGCCTGGCCTGGCACAGGAGACTGAGCATGGCTGAAGCAAGGGCAGCTGTGAGCCTTGGCAGCTTCAGTGCCAGAACTGAACCAACTCCAGCACTGGGGTGCCCTTGAAGAGCCTGGGCAGCACAGAGCAGGCCTTGGGCACTGAAGCTGCCTTTGGGTCAGTGGCCACTGGCCAGAGGGGACTGCTGGTGGTGGGACACTGCAGCCTGGGCCGGATCCTAAAATCACAGAATCGTTCAGGTTGGAAAAGACTCCTGGGACCATAAAGTGTAACCATTGACCCTACTGTACAATGTTCACTCCTAAACTATATCCCCAAGCACTACATCTAACCAACCTTTAAACACATGCAGGGTTGGTGACTCAACCACCTCCCCGGGCAGCCTGTGCCAGTGTTTGACCACTCCTTCTGTGAAAACGTTTTTCCTAATGTCCAGTCTAAACCTGCCTTGCTGCAGCTTGAGGCCATTCCCTCTTGTTCTGTCACCTCTGGGAAGAGACCAGCACCAGCCCCTTTGCAATCTCCTTTCATGTAGTTGTAGAGAATCATGAGGTCTCTCTTCAGACTCCTTTTCAAATTGAGCAGGCCCAATTGTTCAGTTGTTCTTCACAAGTTTTATTTCTTCAGGCCCTTTACAGCTTTGTTGCCCTCCTCTGTGCTTGCTGCAGCTCCTCTGGTATTGAGGTGCTCAAAATTGGACATAGTACTTGAGGTGTGACCTCACCAGTACCAAGTAACAGGGGCAATCGCCTCCCTGCTCCTGCTGGACACAGCATTTCTAATACAAGCCAGGAAGTAGCTGCCCTTCAGGATGCCAATGAGCCCAACCAGCAGGTGCTGAATAGGCTGGGAGGTGCCACTTGGCCCTGGGGGCATGGGCAGAGCCATGCCCAGGGATGGCAGTATGGCTTTGGTTGCTGCTTGCCTGTCCTGCAGCCCTTGGTGAAGTGTGGGGGTGTTTGTGGGGTGTGTGGTGTGGGCTGGGGGTAGGGGTGCTGACCCCAACCCCCACATTAGTCCCCTTCTACGTCCCAGGCAGAACTCATGGCAGAGCACTGGGGGTGCTCCACTCTGAGCCTGGGCTGAAAAGGAGCAGCTGTGGTCAAATCCAGCCTGAAAAGGGGACTGGCTTGATGGCTGCACCCAAAGAGTGGCTGTCAATGGCTCCATGTCCAAGTGGAGGCCAGTGACAAGCAGAGTCCCTCAGGGATCAGTGCTGGGACCAGTCTTGTTCAACATCTTTGTTGGTGACATGGACAGAGGCATTGAGTGCACCCTCAGCAAGTTTGCTGATGACACCAAGCTGTGTGGTGCAGCAGACAGGCTGGAGGGAAGGGATCTATCCCAAGGGACCTGGACAGGCTGGAGAGCTGGGCACAAGCCAACCTCATGAGGTTCAACAAGACAAAGTGCAAGGTCCTGCGTCTGGGTCGAGGCAATCCCAAGCACAAACACAGGCTGGGCAGGGACTGGCTGGAAAGCAGCCCTGAGGAGAGGGACTTGGGGGTGCTGGTGGATGAGAAGCTCAACATGAGCTGTCAATGTGCACTTGCAGCCCAGAAAGCCAATCAGATCCTGGGCTGCATCAAGAGAAATGTGGCCAGCAGGCCAAGGGAGGTGATTCTCCCCCTCTACTCAGCTCTGGTGAGACCCCACCTGGAGTACTGCATCCAGTTCTGGAGCCCCTATTACAAGAGGGCTATGGACATGCTGGAAGGTGTCCAGAGAAGGGCCACCAGGATGAGCAGAGGGCTGGAGCAGCTCTCCTATGAGGAGAGACTGAAAGAGTCAGGGCTGTTCAGTCTGGAGAAAAGAAGGCTCCAAGGTGACCTTATTGTGGCTTTTTAGTATCTGAAGGGGGCTACAAGAAAGCTGGGGAGGGACTTTTAAGGCTATCAGGTAGTGACAGGACTAGGGGGAATGGAATAAAGCTGGAAGTGGGGAGATTCAGGCTGGAAGTGAGGAAGAAGTTCTTCAGCATGCGAGTGGTGAGAGCCTGGAATGGGTTGTCCAGGGAGGTGGTTGGGGCCCCATCCCTTGGGGATTTTAAGGCCAGGCTGGCTGAGGCTCTGCCCAGCCTGATGTAGTGTGAGGTGTCCCTGACCATGGCAGGGGGGGTGGAACTAGATGATCTTTGTGGTCCCTTCCAACCCTGACTGATTCTATTATTTCTACATAAAGCCTTCCTGATCGGATCATTCCTTGGAGAGAGGCAATCTCCTGAGAGACAGTTTATGCTCAGCAGATGGTTTCAGAAGGATTGGATTACTGATGGAACATTCTCAGCCTTTATTTTACATCGCTTCCAAACAGGAACAATTCTGTGCCTGTCTGCAGGCAGTTCTCTAGGGAGAGCAGGTGGGAGATGGTCCTGTGGAGCTATGACATCAGCTGCAGAGAGCAGTGGAGAAGTGTGATGGAAGGCTGTTGTTAGCCCCAGGTGAGCAATTACAGGAATGGGGAGGTTGGGGATGTGATGTGCAAGTCTTCCATACAGCGTGAGACCTTAAGGGACCGCTTCTCCCAGTCCTGACTTCCTGAGCAAACACCCTGGATCAATATCACTTGAAGAATGCTGTTCTCACCTCTTCTCTAAACTGAAAATTCATAAGAGAATTTTAAATCCCTCATTTTTATTAGGTATAGGAAGACCTCCTTAAGTACAAAAAACCTACAATTAACTGGACAAACCTTGAAAAATAATAAATTAGTGAGGAAAATTAATGGAAGAATCAGGGCTTATTAGCACTTTCTGCATTTTATTAATGAGCACCTTGGAGTGTTTAGGGCAGAGTCCAGGAGCCTCAGATACTGCCAGGAGAGTGAAGAATGCTCCAGAAGTGTGAAGCAAAACCCAAGCAGCTTGAAGCATTAATGGGCCCCACCTAGGGTTGTTACTCACAAAGCCTCCCCAGGGACTTGTTAGAACAGCTCATTGGAGGCCATGAATGCAGGTAGACAAAAGCAAAGTGCAGGTGAGAAAATCCTGGGTTTGGTTTGTGAATCAGAAAGGTCAAGCCCTGACCACAGCCCCTTCAGAACTACAGCCTGAAAGCCTCAAAGAAAAGTTTCTCCCCTTTGGCCTTTATATCAGACGCAACTGCCAGATCCAAAGGGACAAAGACCTTGGTCCTGTTGGGTCTTTCAGCCTGGCCAGAGCCCTACTGCAGGCTGTCCTACACTGTCCTGTGCTTTGTGTGCTACAAGCTGCAGAAGCCAACAGAAAGTGAAATTGTATTCCTGCAGCGTTCATGGGTTTGACGCCATTTTGGTTTTGTTTAAAACCCCACGCATGCCACGTGGTGCCATGATCTGTGGATTGTAAGTGTTGTGACGGAATGTACTGAACTGAAGTGATTTGCAGTGAGTAATCTACAAAATTTGAGTTTTATAAGCATCTGTTAAAAGGTCTGTTGCCCTAGAGAATTCTAGAGTCCCCCCACCTTGTGGGCAAAGCCAGCATGTTGCCCATGTTCTTTTTTCTTTACAGTTCAAATTTCTGTTTCTGTTTTTTTGCTAATATTGTTCAATTTTTTACTTGTTCATGCTGGTGAGGTATCTGTTCCACAACCGAATATTTTGAACCAGTAAATAGGTTTTATTAATATTTTCTGTGGGATTTTTTTAATTAATAAAGTTATTTTTATAAATCATTCTGCCTATTAGATATTAATAATAATCATATATTCAAAACAGTGTCCCAGTGTCTCCCCACCCTCATAATAAAGAATTTCTTTCTAATGTCCAATCTAAAGTTCCTCGGCTCTGATTTTAATCCATTCCCTCTTGTTCTGTCACTCCAAGCCCCTGTAAAAAGTCCCTCCCCAGCTGTCATGTGGTCCCCTTCAGGTACTTGGATGCTGCTATAAGGGTCTCCCTGGAACTGTCTCTTCTCCAGGATGAACAGCCCCAAATCCCCCATCCTGTCTTTGTAGGAGAGGTTCTGCAGCCCTCTGATGATCTTTGTGGCTTTCCTCTGGACTCTCTCCAGCAGATCCATGTCCTTCTCACGTTGGTAGCTCCACAGCTGGACACAGTACTCCAGGTGGTATCTCATTCTGGTAGGGGTTGGAAGGGAGCTCTGGAGATCATTGAGTTCAACTCCCCTGCCAAGGCAGGTTCACCGTGAGAAGGTCACACAGGAACATACCCATGTGGGTTTGGGATGTCTCCATAGATGGAGACTCCACCACCTCTCTAGGCAGCCTGTTCCAGTGTTCCATCACCCTTAAATAAAAGTTCCTCCTCATGTTTAGTTGGAACTTATGTTCAAGTTTGTGCCCCTCCCCATCCTCCTAACACCCACCCTTGAAGTATTGATCAGCATTCACGAGATCCCCGCTCAGTCTTTTCCAGCCTAACAAGACCAGATCCTCTCAGTCTTTCCTCATAAAAGAGATGATCCAGTCCCCTCATCATCTTTGTCATCCTTCTCTGTATCCTCCTCAGCAAGTCCTTGTCCTTCTTTGACTGGGGAGCCCAGAACTAGACACATCATTCCTGATGTGGCCTCACCAAGGGAGAGCACATGGGGAGGAGAACCTCCCTTAGCCTGCTGCCCGCCCTCTTCTTGGTGCACTTCAGGATGCCTTTGGCCTTCCTGGCCACAAGGGCACATTGCTGCCTCATTGCTTCACCAGGACTCCCAGGTCCTTTTCTCCAGAGTTGCTCTCCAACAGATCAGCTCCAGCCTGTACTGATCCATGGGGTTGTTCTTCCCCAGATGCAGCACTTTACACTTGCCCTTAGTGAATTTCAATGGATTTCTCTGCCCAGCTCTCCAGCCTGTTCAGGAGACACTGGATGGCAGACCACATCCACTGTCCATCTACTTATGCCATCATAGCAGGCTGTCAAATTGCTCAAGCACAACTTTCCCTTGGTGAATCCATGCTGGCTACTCGTGATAAGCCTCTTTTCCTCAACATGCTTTGAGATGGCACCTAGAACAAGCTGCTCCATTGCCCTTCCAGGGATGGAGGTGAGACTGGCCACCCTATAGTTACCTAGGTCTGCCTTCTTGTCCTTTTTGAAGAATGGAGTGACAGTGGCCTTCCTCCAGTCCTCAGGCACCTCTCCTATTCTCTGTGATTTTCCAAAGACTATGGAGAGTGGCCTAGCAATGACTCCTGCCAGCTCCCTCAGCACTCACAGTTGCATCCAATCAAGGCCTGTGGATTTGTGCCACTGATTTAGATCACCTGGAATACTTAGGATCTGCACTGGATTCAAGCTTATGGCTGTTACCTGCTCTTTAAGAAGGATGAGGAAGAAGCAGCAAAAGAGCACTTCCAAAGCTTAAGGACACAACATTCCCCAGGGAAACGGGGTCAGGGGATCTTCATGTATGTGAGGGAATCTGCAGAGTCTCTGCAAGCACATCACAGTGCCTCTGTACTCAGAGATGGGGAAAGGTGGAGTTCACTCAGAAGAATGCAGTCTTCAGCCTTGCAGGGTCATTGCTCAAGAGGTCCAGTAATGAATGTCCCTTGGATACTCTCCCAGAGAAGTCCCTTCTTTCCATGCAGGGTGAAATAGCACAGAAGAGAGGCCATTTTTGTGCAGATGAGCTAAAAAAGAGGTCTCCAACTTCAGATACTTTCACCCCAAACAATATTTTTCAAATACTTAAAAATCAGTCACAGCTTTACTCCATAGGCTTCTTTGCATCAATTTGTCACTGCAGGGATCCTTTCTAAAGGTCCCTTTCCACCCAAATCATTCTATGATTCTGTGTTGCCCTCCTCTCCCACAGGCCACTGTGCCCAGCACCCAGAACCAGTGACTGTGACATCAATGCCAAGGCCAAGGGCCCCATGGCAACATGAGCCCTGCAGGCATTGCAGTGGCTGCTGCTTTGCTGGTGACCAGCCCTCAGTTTCTGCACCATCTGCATGCCCCTGGCAGCAAGGACTTTGCTGCCCCTGCTCATCCTGCTGGCCTACACATGGCACAGGAGGCACTTGTGGGTGAGTGGCACTAGGCTCTGGGAGGGAGCCTGGGCAACTCTGATGGGGTTCCCTGGGGTGTGCACCTTGTCACCCATGGCCACACCACTGCTTCCCATGTGGGAGCCTCAGCTCCTGGCCACCACCCCAGCTGCTGGCACAGCTTCTCTGTGGGACTAGGGCAAGAACTGGTGGACAGACATCCACTTCACCGGGTTCCCTGGCCCTAGCCCTGCCACACCATGCTGGGAAGGAATCTGGCTGATCTTCAGCCTGAACAGTGCAAGCCATCCAGCAGGATACTGATGAGTTTGTGGTTACAGAAGGACTTTCAGGCTCCAGCCCCTGGCTTCTGACTTCAACACATGATGCAGAAGTGGAGTCCCTCAGGGGTCCATACTGGGATCAGTGCTGTTTAATATCTTCATCAATGATGCAGACAGTGGGATCTAGTGCACCCTCAGCAGGTCTGCAGATGGCACTAACCTGAGTCGTGCAGTTGACATCCCTGAGGTTCAACAAGGCCAAACGTAAGGTCCTGCACCTTGGTCAGGGTAATCCTTGGTATCAGTATAGGCTGGGGATGAAGGAGCAAAGAGCAGCCCTGCAGAGAAGGGCTTGGCGGGTACTGGTGGAGGGAAAGCTGGACATGAGCTGGCAGTGAGCCCTCACACCTGAGAAGCCAACCATGTCCTGGGCTGCATTCCCAGCAGCATGGGCAGCAGCATGGGCAGCAGGTGATTCTGCCCCTCTATTCTGGTGAGATTTCACTTCCAGTGCTAGGTCCAACTCTGGAGTCCTCAGTGCAGGAAGGCATGGACATGTTGGAGTGTGTCCAGAGGAGGTCATAGAGGTAGTCTAAGATTTGAAACTCCTTTGTTGTGAGGACAGGCTGAGAGAGGTGAGGTTCAGACTGCAGAAGGCTACAGGGAGACCCTGTTGGAGCCTTCCAGTACGTAAAGGGGCCTATAGGAAAGCTGGGGGCAGAGTTTTTATCAGGGCCTGTTGTGACACAACAAGGAGTGATGGAAGACATTTTTTACTTTCAGAATGATGAGACCCTGGCCCAGTTTTCCAAGACAAGTGGTAGATGCTTCATCCCTGCAACCATTCCAAGTCAGGCTGGATGGGGCACTGAGCAATCCAATCTGGTTGTAGATGTTTCTGCTCACTGCAGAGAGCTTCAACTAGACCTTTAATGGTATCTTTTAACCCAAACCAGTCCATGATTCTAGGACTCTATTATCTGTCTGTGTGTTTAGGCCAACAGTGAATGGGGCCCACAGAGTCCAAGCCAGTCCAAGCTGGAGGGCCCCAGTGCTATATCTGGGTGTGAACCACCAGATGAGGGCTCTACACTCCTGGGTGCACAGCAAGCACAGTTCCTCTCTCTGCTGCGACCCCTTTCTTGGCTTTCTGGCTTGTGTCTTCAAACACACAGTAGGGAAGGAGTATCCTTGTGGAGCCTCTCTTCTGGGCAGTCAGAAGGGTTTCTGCAAGCACCAGCCACATTGCTCTCACCATTTCTTACCCTGCAGAAGTCATAGAACTGAGGGACTATTAATACACTCAGAAGTCCACGTTTCACCTCTCTGAACTTCCTTCACTATTACTGTCCCAATGAACAAAGGAGACCAAGGTTCTTCCTCACAGGTGTCTCATCCTCCCCTGGATGGAGGCCAAATGCCCAATCAAAGCCACTCTATTACTCCCCTTCTTAGATGGACTGGGGAGAGGAGAAAATATAACAAAAGCCAGCTATAAGATAAAAGCAATTTAACAATAATGATAAGCAAAGCAATAGACCACGCAGAAGTGAAAGCAGGAATGTTAGTCTCTAATTCCCATCAGCACATGGTGGTCAGGCTCAGGCATCAGGGCTTTCTAAGCTTGGTGGTTCCTTTGGAAGACAGATGCCATGGACGAATCCCCAAACTTCCTTCTTTCACTTTGCTCTCTGATGTCATATGGCATGGAATACCCCTTTGGCCAGTTTGGATCAGGTGGCTCAGCTGTGTCCCCTCCCAAGATCTTGCCCACCCCTCAGACTCTCAGTGTGAGGAAATGTTGCAAAAACACAGCCTAGATACTCGTTCAGCAATAGGCAAAACACTGCTGTGTCATGAACTACTGCTGCAAAACACAGCCCACACTGCCTTTCCCAGCAACTTTCCCATGTGCACTACAGGGACCTTATCTCCCCCCACAGTGTGCAAGGTTCTGTTTGAGCAATTCTCCATATTGACTTGATTCACCCTCTCCTTCAGTGGTCTCAAAAACTTGTCATGTAGGACTCCATACAGTAGCTCTCCACTTCCGATGGTTTCCTACCACACGAAAGGATCCTTCAGTAGCCAAACAGTAATGCCTGTCATCTTCAGATAACTTATTGTATGGTGGTGTCTTTTGGGCACAAACCACCTCCTCAGGTGATGCTCCAAAGTCTCTGCCTTCTGGCCAGTCCATAATCTCTTCCAGAATCTCTGGGTGGTTGGGTTTCCCCAGTTGAGCTCACTGTGTAATCGGAGCTATCCACTTACTGTATGTAGCACTGATTACATGGTGTATAGAGAGGATGTTCCCTCTGAACTTCCAGTGCAGCACAGGCAATCAGGGTGCTGAGAGGAGAGGTGCTTCTGTACCCACTACTTCTGAAGCAGCTCAAACTCCTTCATAGGCTGCTAAGATCTCCTTCTTAGTTGGTGTGTGCTGGGCTTCTGATCCTCAATATCCTCTACTTCAAAATCGTAATGGCTGACTGTAATGGGAGAGAGTTAACTGCAGTTTGATTAGAAGTATGCAGCTTCCTGGGAATAATTGGTGTTTGTGCCCAGCTGCCTGGGGGTGTCTGGGAATGCTCAGTGTTTAATCTGAAGCTCCCAGGTGCACAACAAGAGTAACGGATAACATGTATCTGTAGGTTCCTGTTTATAAAACTAATCAGGGATGGGAATGCTGGAGAGCAGCCAGGCGGAGAGGGACCTGGGGGTGCTGGTTGATAGTAGGCTGAACATGAGCCAGCAGTGTGCCCAGGTGGCCAAGAAGGCCAATGGCATCCTGGCCTGTATCAGGAACAGTGTAGCCAGCAGGTCAAGGGAGGTTATTCTTCCCCTGTACTCAGCCCTGGTCAGGCCACACCTTGAGTATTATGTCCAGTTCTGGGCTCCTCAATTTAAGAGAGATGTTGAGGTACTAGAACGTATCCAAAGAAGGGCAATGAAGCTGGTGAGGGGCCTGGAACACAAACTCTATGAGGAGAGGCTGAGGGAGCTGGAGTTGTTTAGCCTGGTGAAGAGGTGGCTCAGGGGTGACCTCATTGCTGTCTACAACTACCTGAGGGGAGGTTGTAGGCAGGTGGGGATTGGTCTCTTCTCCCAGGCAACCAGCAGCAGAACAAGAGGACACAGTCTCAAGTTGTGCCAGGGGAGGTGTAGGCTGGATGTTAGGAGGAAGTTCTTCACAGAGAGGGTGATTGCCCATTGGAATGGGCTGCCCAGGGAGGTGGTGGAGTCACCATCACTGGAGGCGTTCAAGAGGAGCCTGGATGAGGCACTTAGTGCCATGGTGTAGTTGATTGCTTAGGGCTGGGTGATAGGTTGGACTAGATGATCTTGGAGGTCTCTTCCAACCAGGTTGATTCTATGATTCTATGATACTATGATTCTAATACATTGAATGCATTGACATCCTTAGCTAACCGCAAGAGGCCTTCGATCCCTTGTTTGACCCCGAATGGACGAGACTCATCCTCCCGTGATGTCCTGGCATGATGTCACAGAACGCGGGACCCATAAAAGCTGAAGGTTGCTACTGGCGGGGTTCTGCTGCTTCTCTGATCTGACAAGACAAAATTTGGTCTTGCAGGGATGCCCACCCATATGGGAGACAGTCAGCTCCGCCATTTTGCAATCTTTGGTACTGCTGTGTTTCTTATAATGTTTAGGGTAAGTTAGAACCATAGAATCAGTCAGGGTTGGAAGGGACCACAAGGATCATCTAGTTCCACCGCCCCTGCCATGGGCAGGGATGCCTCACACTACATCAGGCTGGCTAGAGCCTCAGCCAGCCTGGCCTTAACAGCTCCAGGGATGGGGCCTCAACCACCTCCCTGGACAACCCATTCCAGGCTCTCACCACTCGCATGCTGAAGAACTTCTTCCTCACTTCCAGCCTGAATCTCCCCACTTCCAGCTTCATTCCATTCCCCCTAGTCCTGTCACTACCTGATATCCTAAAAAGTCCCTCCCCAGCTTTCTTGTAGGCCCCCTTCAGATACTGGAAGGCCACCAGAAGGTCACCTTGGAGCCTTCTTTTCTCCAGACTGAACAGCCCCAACTCTTTCAGCCTCTCCTCATAGGAGAGCTGCTCCAGCCCTCTGATCATCCTGGTGGCCCTTCTCTGGACACCTTCCAGCATGTCCATAGCCCTCTTGTAATAGGGGCTCCAGAACTGGATGCAGTACTCCAGGTGGGGTCTCACCAGAGCTGAGTAGAGAGGGAGAATCACCTCCCTTGACCTGCTGGCCACACTTCTCTTGATGCAGCCCAGGATCTGATGGGCTTTCTGGGCTGCAAGTGCACATTGACAGCTCATGTTGAGCTTCTCATCCACTAGTACCCCCAAGTCCCTCTCCTCAGGGCTGCTTTCCAGCCAGTCCCTGCCCAGCCTGTATTTGTGCTTGGGATTGCCTCAATCCAGATGCAGGACCCTGCACTTGGTCTTGTTGAACCTCATGAGGTTGGCTTGTGCCCAGCTCTCCAGCCTGTCAAGGTCATTCTGGATGGCATCCCTTCCCTCCAGCCTGTCTGCAGCACCACACAGCTTGGTGTCATCAGCAAACTTGCTGAGGGTGCACTCAATACCACAAGTTAGTTGCACTTTACTTGGGATTGGGCTCTACTTTCAGGTTTTGTGAGTAGCTTACAGGGTTTTGCCTTGCTTTTGGGTTTTCTGCCTTACAGCACTCCAGTGCAACCTTGTCTGCCTTTATAATAAATACATACCTATCAGCACCTGTGGTATGTGTAATTGATTAATTCCTCATCAAAAAGAACTCAGTAATACACTGACCTCAGGTTTCACCTCATGTCTTCTGCCAGAGACTCCAACTGAGACCATGCTCCCTGGCTGAAGTGTAGAGGATATTATGCACCAATGGTCCTGTGCAGATAGGCCCAAATGCCACTGCACATCTATCTCTTGTTTGATCTGCTCAAAGCCTTGTTCTTGCTCACAGTCCCACTCAAAATGATTCTGCTTTTATGTTATTTGGTAAGAGACTCACAAGTTGACTATAGCCTGGAACATGCATTTTCCAGAACCCCACAAGGCCTTCTTGTTAGATGGTGGAGACATGGTTGCTGTCTTGTTGACCGTGACCGTAGGTACATGACAGCATCCATCCTACCGTTTTATTCCCAGAAACTGAATTTCCTGTGCATTTCCTTTGACCTTGCTTTTCTCTATGGCAAATCCAGCCTTCAGAAGAATCTCAATGATTTTTTCTCCCTTCTCAAACACTCCTGCCTTGTCATCCCACACAATAATGTTGTCAATGTACTGCAGATGCTCAGGGGCATCACCCTTTTCCAGTGCAGACTGGATTAGTCTGTGAGAAATGGTGGAGCTATGTTTCTACCCTTGGGGCAGTTGATTCCAGATGTATTGCACAGGCCTCCAGGTGAAAGGAAATTGTGGCCTGCACTCTGCTGCCAGTGGAATTAAGAACACATTGGCAATGTTGATCATAGTGAACCACTTGGCTGCCTTTGACTCTGGCTCCAGCGTGTCTGGTACAGCAGCACTCAGTGGTGGTGTTACTTCGTTCAGGCCTTGATAAGCCACTCTTAATCTTCACAGATTTCTGCACTGGTGTCTTCATTTGAGCAGTGGAGGAAGACAGACTCTAAAAGTAGTTAAAGAAGACTCCACACATGGATTGGATAGGTGATGATTTTGATTTATGATCAAATTTATAAGCCAGAAAGATAATAAAATATAAATATGATTTGTTAGATATAAAAAATTATTTTTTCATGCTAATTTGATTCAGGTTCGTTTGCCCAGTCGATGATAGGTTGATTACACACGATAGGACGTTAATGAACAGTGGAATAACAGTCTAGAGAAGTCAGAAACTTGGAATACAGAGGAACAAACTGGAAATTCTTATAATGCGAAAACAAACAACTATGCCACCTCGGGAGGCAGGACAGACCCTCCCGGCCTCGCTGTAGAGCTAAGCGACAGAGAAACAGTCTGTGAACTTTAGAAATAACCAAGTGAATTAGCTTTAGTTACTCACGAACCGCTGAGCTTCTGATCACCAAACTTTGCCAAAGGAAGATGTGCACGGAGCTGTAACTTGTAGACCAAAGGGCAGGGATAATCCAAAGACAAAATCCCAAATTGGAGGAAGTGAGGGAGAGAAAGAGGGCACACTGCTGCGGTGTGGCTTGGAGCTAAACACGCTGCTATGAGGAGAATAACAGGTAATCACCCTAAGGGCAGGCATGAAGTAGGTGCTTGCTGCCGTCTTGAATCCCACTAAGGAACAGGGGGTAGGCATTCGAACCATCCCCTATAAATTCCTGTGGTGGTTTGAAACTGTCTTTTTAATTTTTCCTTGCAAAGTTCAGAACAGAGAAAGCGAAAGAATGTAAATAAGTCACTATTGGGTGTAAGAAAGCAAAATAACGATTGTTCTAAACACTTCCATTGGATAGATAGAAATGTTTAAGAACTATTACCCAAAACAAAGTAGGCACTCTGCACATTCTGCGTTCGGCAGTGGGGGCAGTTGCTGGGCTGTCTGGCTGCTGTTTCTTCTTCTCTTCTGGCTGAAGATAACACGTACTGACCTTGGCAGCTAAGTTAACAACTTTCTGCTCTAACTAACTGTGCTTCTCTGTCCAGGGGAGTCTGGGGGGAAGCTCCTGGGAGAGAGAGAGGCCCCTTTGGGAGGGTCCCCTTGGGGGGAAGCAAAGGGAGATTGGTTGTGCTTTTCTGTTGATTGTATATATTTGTAAGTGTTGTGAATTTTGTATATTTGTATATATTCATTGCATTTCATTGTAGATTTTAGACTCTGCTTGTAAATACAGCCTTCATTTGCTTCCAGACTGGGCTAGCCTGGTTATTGTTGGTGGGGGGGAATTTCAGCTCACACCGACACAATTCCCTTTTTGAAAACTGAACAGCCCAATGGCAGATTACCTTTTCAAATATCACCAATCAGTTCAAAGTACTGCATGGTGGGCAAACTGTACACGCCTTCTCAACTAGCCTCTGACACATGCATTTGTCTGTGTGAACCGTGAGGCATGGGGTCCAGCTTCCACCCCCCCAGGCAGCCTCAATGGCACCTGCCTATTGGATCCTAGACCTCAACCTGGACGGCTGCAACAGGGAGGGAGGAGAAAGGGCAGTGGCCAAAGAGTTTAGCTGGGTCATTGATGCCACTTCCAGGACAATAGGAATGCAGAATAATATTGGAAGTCTAAATGGAAGTGCTATTCATAAACTACAATGCAAAGCATATGAAATACACCAAAGCCATAGTCTGGTCTTAATACAGAAGGCCACTAAGCCAACACTTCTACAAACCTCTCTCCAATAAGGCCAAAATCCGAGGCCTGAATGCCCCCCCAGAGTGTGTTTTTCTGTACCCTGCCTCCATTGCTGAACCCTGTGTGACACAGCAAAAATGCAACTCACCAGCTCCAGGCCTCTGCCAAGGCTGCTCTTGGCCTCACTGCCCTAAAAAGATAAGGGAGCTGTGATGGTTTAAAATACTGTCTTTTTAATTTTTCTTCACAAAGTTCGAGCAGAGAAGGCGAAGGATTGTAAATAAGTCACTACTGGGTGTAAGAAAGCAAAATAATGATTATTCTAAACACTTCCATTGGAGAGGTAGAAATGTTTAAGAATCTCTACTCAAAACAAGGTGGGGCAGTCTGAGTTTGGGCAGTTTTTGGCTTGCTTGCTAGGCTTCTGTCTGTGTGGCAGCTTCTTCTTTTCTGGCTGAAGATAACACACTGACCTTGACGAGCTAAGTCTAATAACCTTTCTGCTTCTTGACTCTCTGCCTTCTGCCAGAGAGGTCTGGGGGAACTCCTTCTGGTCTGGGGTGGAAGGCCCCCTGGGGGAAGCAAAGGGAGCTTGGTTGTGCTTTTCTGTTGATTGTACGTATTTGTAAATGTTGTGAATAGTGTATATTTGTACATATTCATTGCATTTCATCATAGATTGCAGATTTGCTTGTAAATACACCTTTCACTTGCTTCCAGAATGAGCTAGCCTGGTTATTATTGGTGTGGGGGGATTTCAGCTCTCACACTGTTACAGGAGCACCATCGGGAAGGAGAGAGGGAGGGAAAAGGTGAAAAAGGGGAAAGAGAAGGGAAAGAGAGAAGTGCTGAGACTGACATTGCAGCCAGTTTTATGTTGGAGATGCAGGACATTCTAAGAATGAAATAACATAATTTCCTGTCCCTCTACTGGGCTGGACACTCCAGACCTCCGGAGGTCTCAACTCTGTGGTTTTTTAAAGGCACCCTGTCTCAAACCAGGACAACTGGCCAGATGGGACTATTGAAAGGCAAGTGTGTCTTGCTGATCACTCCCTGGATCTCCAGCTGATGAATCAGCTCATGGATGGAAGCCAGGGAGTCTCGGTTTGTGCGATATTGCCACTAGTGCACTGTCATGGTAGCAATTGCAAACTGCTGTTCTTCAACCTGCAGCAATCCCACAATGAATGGATTGAATTAATTTCAATTAAGGGAATGAAAGGTGTACCTCATTCTAAAGAGGGAAGTAGCAACATACGAAATTAAGTAGTTTGACAGAATGCACTAATTTTGATGGAATTTAAGTTTGAGGATGGTTCCATAAGTTTGGTGGTGAGATTCACCTTCTTAATAACTTCATGGAAGAACCATACAGAGGAACATGGAGTTAGAATGGAGTTGGAGTGATTCACATGGAACCTGGAGATGCAAAGAGTAAGTAGTACCCTCTGTTGAGTCGCAAGATTCAGAGTGGGTCCTGTTCCTTTCCAAATTCCTTATGGATCCTAGGTGGGGCTGTACCAAATCTTACTCCCAGACTTGGCCAATGGTTCCTTTCTAATGTCATTATCCATGCCATATTTCTGACAATATATGGCAGCTGCTGGTGCTAGATGTTTTGCCTTGTCCTTGATGACCTTATTAAATATTTCAAAAACCTACAGCTGGCTGAGAGAAGAAATCAGGAGTGGGCTGAGCCACACCAGCCAAACCCAGAAGTCTGCATGTGTGTCAGGGGAAGGGGGTGATTGATGCAAATACCTTAGATGCGGCAGGAACCCAGCAGGTTGCAAATGTCTGGAATGAGGGGTGGAGATATTCCTGAGTCTGGCTGGGGTAGTCCTGAGAGCAGCCCTGGTGCTGCTGTGCTTGGTACTGGTGGCTAAAGCAGTGCTGAGAACCCCCTGATGGAAGTGCTGCTGATCAGTACTTGTGGAGCATCAAGCACCCTGCTTCTCACTCTGACCCACAGTGAGGAGGCTGGGGGTGGGCAAGAGCTTAGGAGGAAACAATGTCAGGAAAGCTGATCTGAGTGGACCAGAGAGACATCTCACAAGTGAGCAGAGGGCCAAGAGGTAGGTATCTGGTGGTCAGGATCAGATAAGTAGCAAGCTCAAACTTCTATTGGGAGCTTGTGAGATCCACAGGTACCTGAGTGGCTGATAGGCAAGAGGGAGACACATGGCTTGGGTATATCCTTGTGGTGTTGCTCTTGGCTGAGTAGCTGATAGGCCAGGAGCAGGGCCAGGGTGTGTGTAGGCTCTTGTGGTGTCACTGGTGCCTGAGCAGATGATGGGTTATGAGCAGAACAAAAGCTCATGACAGGTTTTGGTGCTGTGACATTAGCTATGGCGGAGTGTTGGATGGGCCAGGAGTGGGCTCATGGCTTGTGAATGTCCAGCTGGTGATGTCACCAGTGCTGGAGTAGCTTTTAGGGCAGAAGCAGGCCCATGGCTCATGCAGGTGCTGCAGATGTCATCAACAGAACATTCAGAGCCCACTCAAAGAGGCTTTCTGGGAAGAGCCACCAATACCAGCAGCCTATGCACAGCAGAGTCCCTTGTGACAGTGACTCCTGATATGGCAACTGAAGTCCAGAATGAGTAGTCATTGTCAGGACATGTGGTGAGCATACGGGTGACAGCAGGAAGTGTGAGGTCATGTCCCCAATGCTTGTGCATGGGTGCAGAGTGGTCAGGGGCCATCATGGGGGCACCCTGGGGGTCAGGAGCTGCCCAGCCCTGCATTTGTGATGCAGGCCTGTTTGGATCACTCTGGAGTGGGGGTGGCTCAGTGGCACTGCAGGAATGTGCCTGGGCATGGTGCCAGGAGGAAACCACAGCTTCCTGCCTGGGTATCACAGGGGGAGTGCAGCAGCCAGTGCTGCGAGATCACATGGGCTGTGGTTTGTGCACCTGCAGCTCCAGCTTCTGATGTGCCTCTGGGGAATAACTGCCCCTTGGTCACACATTGAGAGTCAGGGAAATGGCTCAACCTTGGGCTGCAGGTCTGCTGCCAGGGCATAGACATGTCCCGACCCCAGATCCCGACTGTGACCTCCTGTGGGGCTCTGTGGGAAAGGATGGGACAGCAGCACTCCTAGGATGGAGATCTTGCCCTGGCCAAGGATCTTTTCCAGATGCTGCTACCAGCACAATGGAGGCTGGAGGAGAGCAGGGACTGTTCCCTTCCCATCCTGACACAGAGCCCACAGCAGTCCCAGCTCCATGGTTGGCACAGCTCAGGGGCAGCTGGACCTTGCCTCTTGGCTCCTTGGATGAGTCCAGGGTAGGAGATGCTCAGTGCTGCCAGTGCACACAGTGGGGTGCAAGGGGTGACAGAGACATTTCACCTCCACAGCCAGAGTGGCCCTTGGCAATCCCCCACCACAGCCACCCTGACACCCGCAGCAGGACTCCTCTGTCCCTCATATATGGTCATGAAGGGCGCTGGAGAAGTTCATTGGAGGGCTGAGCTGTGTCGGAGGGCAGATAGCTGCCGATAGCGTCTCAAAAGGAGCTGCTGCTTCGATTGGCTCTCCTGCAGCTGCCTCTCTCTCCTGAAGAGATATTTCACCCTCCCATTGTACCTGTCCCTCTGAGTTGCTGTGCCAGCAGGGCAGGAGGCTCAGGATGGGGACAGAAGGACTCCTGTTCCCTTGGGTGCTGTGGCTGCTCCTCTGGGTGCAGCTGTGCAGGGGTAAGTGCTGCTTCCCTTGTCCCATAGCCTGAGGCCAGTGGGCACCATTATAGCCATTGGAAACCTCTGGGAATGGAGTTTCTTTGCATGTGGCACTGAGAAGACAAGGAGAAGGTTCTCCAGTCAACTGAGCCTGTGCCTTGCCCTGTGCCTGGCGGGGTGGGAGAGGGAGTTTGTGGGGCTGAGGACACAGGGCTGTACAGGGTATGCTGAGATGGGGAAGAGAGGGCTCCCTGTGCAGGACCAGGCACCTCTGGGCAAGGTGATAGCACAGGCTCTGGGGTAGGCAATGGCACAGCAGGTCTTCTGCTGGGCACCCTCAGCCATTTGCAGCCTTTGGGAAGAAGAGGCAATCCCTAAAGCCCCAGGGACAACCCAGTAGGCGGAGGACTTCTACCTTGGTGCCTGTGAGACACCCTGGGCAGGGAGCACCTCCAGACCTGCAGTCTGGGGCTCAGAACTCTCCTGACCATTCCCATGTCTGTGTTTGAAGGGGCTGTGGAGCTGAGGCTGGAGAATAGTGGCAAACGCTGTGCTGGGAGAGTGGAGGTGAAGCACCAGGGAGAGTGGGGAACTGTGTGTGGTTACTCCTGGGACATGAAGGATGCTGCAGTGGTTTGTAGGCAGCTGGGCTGTGGATCTGCTCTTGAAGCTCACTGGCTCGCACACTTTGGGCCAGGATCTGGCCCCATTTGGATGTCACATGTTGACTGTGTTGGCACTGAGTCTGCCCTGTCTGACTGCACACACAGAGGATGGGGTCAGCATGACTGTCTTCACTTTTGGGATGTTGGAGTGACCTGTTCAGGTACTGGGCAGGGCTATTCCTCTCCTTTGTGACTGGGATGGGGGAAGGCACCTGGAGAAGGGCCCAGTGCTGAGCTGGGGCTCTCCTTGCTGATTTCCCTGGATCCTGAGGAAAGCCCAGTGGGAACTGGCACTGCTTGACCTTGTTGTGGCTCAACTACCCTTGGTGAGTGCCAGGGCCTGGGACATAAATTCCCACTTGGTCCTGCAGTCAGTTGCATCTCCTGTTCACACAGCAACTGTCTGGCACCACCAAGGACTGGGTCTCCCCATGACAGAGGCACCAAGAGCAGCTCACATGGCTGCCAACAGCTCAGGAATGAGCCAAGATGTCCCTTTTGGGTTGTCCTCTGATGGAAATGAGTCCCCAAAGCAGAGCGGCTGCTCAGAGGGGAGGATCACTGGGCCTGAGCCGAAGAACAGGGTGGCCCATGTTCCCTTTTCTAGGGGCATTCCCTAGGAGCCAGCCCATAGAGTGATGACCCTGTGCAGGGAGCACTGAGCTGCTGCCCAGCCTCTGCTGCCTGGCCCAGTCCCTGGCTGCCCTGTGCCAGCAGGGTCTGCAGTGCTTGCTGCCTCTCCTTGGTGCCTGTCCTTGTATTGGGATTTCAGATCAGCTCAGGGGACTCCTCTGCCTGCTCTTTTGCTCTCTGCAGACCCAGTAATGGGGATGTGTGAGCCTGGCAGTGCCTTTTGGTCCCAGCTGAGGACACCATTCCTGGGTTCCTGTCACAGTTGGCGTGGGGTGGAGGAATAGCAGGGGATCCTGCTTTGTTTGTGCCATCAGCACCCAATGAGAGCTACAGAAGTGCTCGTGGTGCTTTTTGCTTGTGGTCTCCTTGGCTGTGAGATTGGATGTGGGCATCTAAATTTTCAAGAGCTCTGGGAACTCACAGAAGTCTTTGGTTGCTCCAGGGTTTGTCCAGCTGGTCGGAGGGGTCAGCCCCTGCTCAGGACGTGTGGAGATCAATGATGGGAATGAGTGGAAAACTGTCTGTGACTCAGACTTTGATCTCAAAGCTGCCAGCGTGGTCTGCAGGGAGTTCCAGTGTGGCACAGCCCTGTCTGTGCCTGGGGCAGCTCATTTTGGAGAAGGAATTGGTCCCATGTGGGACAGAGAGCTGCAGTGTGTGGGGAATGAATCTCTTCTTGTCTTCTGCCCCAGGGGATCTCCCAGGGAACAGCCCTGCACCCAGGCAGATGGTGCTGGAGTCAGCTGCACACGTAAGGATTCGGGGTGGGGTGCTGGACACTGAGAGTGTGCAGGGGAGGGGGAGCAGGGCCTGTGCTGGGGTGGGTGTGAGGATGTGGTTACCTACAGCCCTAAACTCAGGCAGGAAAAGGAGGATGGGAGGCTGTCCCTCTGCTTTGGCTTGCAGCGCTGGAGGGTGCAAGAGCACCAAGCCAGCCTTTTGCATCGTGTGATAGGACAAGGGACAATGGTTATACACTACAGCAATGGATGTTCCACCTCAACATGAGGAGGATCTTCTTCATTGTGAGGGTCACAGAGCACTGGAACAGGCTTCCCAGAGAGGTTGTGGAGTCCCCTTTTCTGGAGACATTCAAGACCCATCTGGATGCATTCCTGTGTGACCTGTGCTAGATTCTATGGTCCGGCTCTGGCAGGGGGATTGGACTTGATGATCTCCAGAGGTCCCTTCGAACCCCTAACATCCTGTGATCCTGTGGTCTTTCTCTGTCCCAGAGTTCACAGGGTTCAGGCTGGTGAATGGCAGCACAGCATGTGAGGGGAGGGTGGAGGTGGATGTGCAGGGCACCTGGGGCACCCTCTGTGACTCCCGCTGGGATCTCTTGGATGCTCACGTTCTCTGTCGTCACCTGAACTGTGGCTTTGCTGAGTCCATTCCTGGAGGAGGGCATTTTGGGAGAGGCACTGGCCCTGTCTGGAGAGATTCCTTCCACTGTGATGGGACTGAAGGCCACCTGGGCCAGTGCCCAGTGACCACCCTGGGGGCCTCTCAGTGCTCCCATGAGAAGGACGCTGCTGTCATTTGCTCAGGTGAGTGCTGGGAAAATGCTGGGAGAGCTGCAGTTTGGCCTTGCATGAGGGAGAGCAGGTGAGCTGCAAGGCTGCCAGAGGCTGGAGATGTACTGCAGCCTGCTGGGCTCCTTGGTGCCAGCAAGGGCTGGTCCATGGCTGCTCTCCCCAGGCCCAGCTGGCTCAGGCTCCCTGCGGCTGGTGGGTGGAGGGAGCCGGTGCGATGGACGAGTGGAGATCTCCCAGCGCGGGACGTGGGGCAGGGTCCTGGCTGAGCAATGGGACCTGCAGGAGGCCAGCGTGGTGTGCCGACAGCTGCGGTGTGGAGAGGCAGAGGCAGCCTACAACCCCCCGAAGCCTCAGAGAGGGCTGGGTCCTGTGGGGCTGCGAGGGGTGCGGTGTGCAGGGCACGAGGCTAGCCTGCAACTCTGCAACACCTCCCTGCCCGAGAGCCTGCTGGCAGCAGGCATTGTGGAGGACGTGGGGGTCACTTGCTGGGGTGAGTGGCACTGCAGGGCCCCCCAGGCTCTGGGCTGGCTGGGCACCAGCCCCTGACAGCAGCTGGGCTTTCTTCCCGCTGCAGGGAGCCGGCAGGTGCGGCTGGCGAAGGGGCCTGGGCGCTGTGCCGGCAGAGTGGAGATCTACTACCAGGGCAGCTGGGGCAGCGTCTGCGATGACGACTGGGACCTGCCCGATGCCAGCGTCGTTTGCCACCAGTTGGGCTGCGGAGGGGCAGTGAAGGCAGTTGGCTCTGCTCACTTTGGGGAGGGCTCTGGGCAGATCTGGCTGGATGGTGTCAACTGCTCCGGGGCTGAAGCTGCTCTCTGGGACTGCCTGGCAGAGCCCTGGGGGCAGCACGACTGTGGGCACAAAGAGGACGCAGGAGTCATCTGCTCAGGTCTGTGCTGGGAGCTGTGCTGGGAGCCCAGTGCCTGGCCAGGCCAGGAAGAGGGCAGAGCTGGCAATGACCAAGGCTGTTCCTGCTGCCTCTGAGCCCCTGCCCAAGCCCATACTGAGGATGCCAATGCATCCAGGGGTCCCCTCAGTGTCACCAGGTCCCTGGGCAGCTCAGATGTCCCCGAGGGTGAATGGGAAGGGGAGGGCAGGGCTGTCTGTCCATCTGGGCCTTTTCTCTGCCTGTGGGCAAGAGGGGACTTGCTGACAGTGACTTTGTCTGGCTGAGGGCCTGGGAGGTGCTGGGGTGATCCTGCTCCCAGAGCCCCAGACCAGCCTAGTCCCATGTGGGGCTTTTCTTCCCAGAGTTCATGGCCCTGAGGCTAGAGAACAGCAGCGACTGCTCCGGGCGCCTGCAAGTTTTCTACAACGGGACGTGGGGGAGCGTTTGCTCCAACTCGATGCCTCCCAAAACTGTGTCCCTGGCATGCAAGGAGCTGGGCTGTGGGGACAGAGGGGACCTGGAAATACACTTGCCCTCTGCTAGTGTGTCTGGTCCCGCCTGGCTGGATCGAGTGGAGTGTGGGGAGGGAAACAGCTCCTTCTGGCAGTGTCCTTCTACTCCCTGGGACCTGCAGTCATGCGATAACCTGCGAGATGAGACCCACATCATCTGCAATGGTAATTCTGAGCTAACATGGGCACCAGCATCCCCCAGCTCCTGCTCTTTGATGGGCACAGTGAAGCACAGAGGCAGGGCCCACGGGGGCACTTGATGTGCAAGACCCTTCTGCTGCTGGTAGGAAAAATGGGACTTCAGCTCTCAGAGCCCAACACTTTCAGCAGCAGTTCCCAGCTGAGCTCCCAGCAGCACCTGGGCAGGGCAGAGGTGTCTCCAGGCAAGGTCTCAGAAGACACCAGACAGGGCTTTGAGAATGTCCTCTCCATGAACATCCTCCAACTGTTCTGGGAACCAGAGTCCCTTTGGGGATGAGCAGTCTGTGTCCCCACATTTTTGTGTGCTCCTCTTGAGTGAGTGGGGTTCATTTATTGGATTAAAACCTGGCTAATGGCCAGGCCCAAAGAGTGATGGTGAATGGAGTTAAGTCTGGCTGGTGCCCAGTTCCTAGTGGTGTCCGCCAGGGCTCAGTACTGGGGCCTGGCCTCTTTAATGTCTTTTTCAGTGATCTGGATGAGGGGATTGAGTGCACCCTCAGTAAGTTTGCAGATGACACCAATCTGGGTGGCCATGTCAATCTGCTAGAGGATAGGGAAGCTTTGCAGCAGAGTCTGGACAGGTGAGACCCATAGGTCAAGGGTAACTGTATGAGGTTTAACAAGGCCAAGTGCCAAGTCCTCCACCTGGGTCACAATAACCCATGGTGAGCTACAGACTTGGGCATGTGTAGTTGAAAAGCTGCAGCTTGGAGAGGTACCGGGGGTGTTGGTTGGCAGTCAATTAAATATGTCAGCAGTGCCCAGGTGACCAAGAAAGCCAATGGCATCCTAACATGGATTAGATACACAGTGGGCATCAGGGACAGAGAGGTGATCATCCCCCTGTGCTTGGCATTGATGAGACCACACCTGGAGTGTTGTGTTCAGTTCTGGGCCCCTCACTCCAGGAAGGACATTGGGGTGCTGGAGAGTGTTGAGAGAAGGGCAGAGAAGCTGGAGAAGGACCTGGAGCACCTGGGCTATGAGGAGAGGCTGAGGAAGCTGTGGGTGTTCAGTCTGGAGAAGAGGGAGACCTCATTGCTGTCTACAGCTCCGTGAAGGGAGGTTGGACTGAGGAATTGGGCAGCCTCTGCTCCTTGGTGTCAAGCAACAGGAGTAGAGGAAATGGCTCCAAGCTGTTCAGGCTGGATGTTAGGAAATATTTCTTCACAGAGAGGGTTCTCAGACATTAGAACAGGCTGCTCAGGGCATTGGTAGTGTCACCATCCCTGGAGGTGTTTAAGCAGCCTGTGGACCTTATGCTTAGGGACATGGTGTAGGATTGACCCTAAACTGGGTCGAAGGTTGGACTGGATGAGTTTGGAGGTCTTTTCCAACTGGATGTTTGCTGTGATTCTGTCTACTGCCATGAGGGAGGGGGCAGGGGGAGGCAAAAGCAGAGCTCAGCCCCCCTCTGCTGCATGAACCCCTTGCAGCAGCCCTTTCATCTCAGCATTTCCTTCTACAGGGACACAGCCAGAACCATCCCCTGAGCTTGGGGCCCCGTGCCCAGACTCCAGGAGCTGCACAGGTAGCTGCTCCTCTACACATCCCTCTCACCTGGCAGGGCTCTGCCTGCTGTCCTGCTGCCCTGGCAGGGCTCTGCCTTCTCCAGACAGGGAGAAGATTCGTGCCGTGGGAGGGGAGCACAGGTGCTCGGGCAGAGTGGAGGTCTGGCTGCAGGGCTCCTGGGGCACAGTGTGTGACGACTCCTGGGACAGGCAGGACGCTGAGGTGGCCTGCAGGCAGCTGGGCTGTGGCCCTGCAGTGTCTGCCCTGGGTGAGGCTGCCTTTGGGGAGGGGACAGGCCCCATCTGGCTGGAGCAGGTGGAGTGCCAGGGCACAGAGTCATCTCTGCAGGACTGCTGGGCCCGGCCTGGGGACAGTGGTGTCTGCCAGCACAAGGAGGACGCTGGTGTGAAGTGCTCAGGTGAGTGGAGGGGCTGGGACCCCTCCCTGGGGTAGGGGCAAGGAGCTGGGGAAAGCATTTTCCTCATTGGTTCCCTTCATGGCCCCAGTGAGAGTACGGCCATGGCAGCCTGGTGCCAAGATTGCAGCAGCTGCTTTGTGGATGTTTTGCAGCCACTGTGGACACAGCCCTGCATTCCCCAGTGCCATCTCCTGATCTCTTTATGCCATTTTGGGCACAGCCTGAAGCAGGGTTTGGGCTCTGTCTTGTCCACCCTGAACAGCTCCACAGGAGGGGCAGTTCTGCAGTTCTGGTGGGATGTGCCAGGGATGTTCCCATGTGCACACACCCACAAATGGTGTGTCAGAGAGGAGGCTCCCTGGTACCTGCACACTCTCCCTCTCAACCCAGATCTTCTCTTCCCCTGCAGATGCACCTAGGAGAGAAGCAACAACCCCTCGAGCAGGTAACCTCTCCTCCCTGCCAGCACTGCATCTGCCCAGGGCCAGGCTGTGACTCCCAGCTGGAGGGAGTTGGCTCCTTGCTGGGCTGTGAAACTCCCCAAAGCAGGCAGTGGGTAGTGGTGGGGGACTGGGGAGGGCTGTCTCTTCCCCACTAGGGTGGGACCTTCACTCACACCCAGGCTTATCTAGCTCCAGGGTAATGGTCTGAGGACTGGTGTGTGCTGGCCTCACCTCTGTCCTTGGCCTGGTGCTGCCCTTGCTGTGCTCCTGCCCATGCAGATCCCACTGGGGGCCGTGCAAGCAGCAGCAGCAGCAGTGTCTCAGTGCCTGTCATCATCTGCATCATCCTGGGAGCCCTTGTCTGTTTGCTCCTGGCCCTCCTGGCTGGGCAAGTGCAAAGCATGAGGGCTAGGCTCAGAGGTGGGTCCTTACTCTGTGATCCTGGGGAAGATGCTTCCTGGCAAGGCCAAAGGTGTGGGGAATCAGTGAGTGGAACAGGCAGAGAAGTAGACAAGAATGTGTGCTGCTGGCTGCCCATATGCTGCCCATTGACTTCCTGGGCTTGGGCAACCAGCAGTAAGAAGTAGAGAAATTCCAGAGACCTGTGGAGTTAAGAATAGGGTGAGGAGAGCTCGGTGATAGGGGAGATGGCAAACAGATGGGGATGTGCCACTGACAGTGCTCTGAGCAGCATGCAGAGGCCTCCAAGTCAGGGAAGCTGCCTGGAGGAGCAGGGGGCAGCAGAGGCCATTTATTTGCTTTCAGACAATTCAGGCTGTTCCTCCGTCCATCCCACTGTGGATCTATGGAAGAAAGAGGGGGCAGCTGCAGGGGGAGAGAAAAGGTGGGAGCTTCCCCCAGCACCAGGGACCTGGCCCAGGGCCCAGAGGGACACGAGGGCTGTCTTTGAAGGGAACATGCAAGGGTGTTGCTGCTCCAGGTCACCTCCATGGGGACACTGCCCTCACTGAAGAAGTGCCATTGGTGACAGAACACCACGGCAGGGCGGTGCTATGGGGACAGCCCTGGGCTGGTCCAGGGAAACAGGGCTAGAGGAGCAGAGTGGGGTCCTGACCCTGTCTGCCCATCTCTGTGCTAGCTCTGACTCTGTCTGCAGGTTCCCAGACCACTTGGGAGACTTTCCCTGAGGCCTTGTATGAGGAGATCGGTTCCAGCCTGGAATGGGAGAAGCAGGCAAGGTTCAGTGGCTCAGGTGGGTTTGTGTCCCTCATGGGGGGCACATCTGCACGGCTCTTTTCCTTGGTCCCCACCTAGGGATGACTACTACAGGCCCCTGTCACTGCGAAGAGGGGCCAGGGGCTGTGCCTGGGCAAGAAGCTTCCCCCTCACCAGTTCTGCCTGTCTTAATCCTCTCTGCCTGCCCCTGCACCCTGGGTGGCAGCTGAGGGTTGAGGGTAGGGGCTGTTCCAGGGCAGCTCCGCAGCCCCTTTGAGACAGGGAAGAGAATGCTGCTTGTTCCTGGGGTGCCATCCCTGGTGCTGGGTGAATTGCTGCCAGGCTGAGATCCCAAGCTCCTGGCATGGGGAAACCTGCCCCAGGAATTCTCCTTAGGATGTGTGGGTGGGAGAGGGGGGCTGAAGTTCTCAGGAGTAGCGAGGGCAAGGGAGAAAGGTGATGCCCAGAGCAGGAGAGGCACCCCTGGGGCCAATGTACAGTGACTGCCTTGCTGCTTGCAGGGGCAAACCTGCGCTCGCAGAGCAGTGATGAGGGCCCTGGAGCTGGGAAAGAGGCCTGGTCCCTGTCTCCAGAGAGCACAGCCTATGATGATGCTGAAGAGATGTCTCCTGCACATCCCCCTGAGGACACACATGTGTGACGCCACAGCTCAGGGCAAAAGGGCCCCTGAGCACTTCTGTTCCCAGTAGCAGTAGGAGCAACAGGGCAGCACCTCTGCTTTCCCTCCCCTGCTTTGGTACCTCCACACTGATTCTAATTAAAAGACTTTGGAGGGTTGGCTCAGAGCTGGTGCTGTGTGCCTTGGGGCCAGGGTGTCTGCCTGAGCTGCCTGGGAGCAGCCGAGCACAAAGAGATGGTGGTGGGGAAGGGACACATCTCTGGGACAGCAGGCTCAGAGTCGTGCTGTGGGGCTGGTGGTCCTGGTCCCTGGGCAATATTCCTGAAAGACATTTCTGTCCTGCTAAAGACACGTCCCAGCAGTAATGGTTCTCTGCAAGGTCCTGTGATGCACCATCTCCTTACCCCATCACTCCCCAGCTGCAGAGCCACTGGCTGGTGTGCATGGACTGGCATTTACCGTTTGATGGTTCTGCCAGGACCCCATCTCCATGAGCTGTTCCTGCTGCCTTGGGCCCTCACAGACCTCAGCAATCCTGCCACAGCCTCACAGCTGCCTTCTTCCTGGGCATGGCTCTAAGGACCCATGGCAGACCCAGAACCCTTCCTCCTCCTGTGTCCTTGTCCTGGATGATGAGCTCAGCACCCTGGTGTGGCCTGCTGGGTACCCAGGTCTGGATACAGGTCTCTGGAGTCAGTGCCCAGGGCAGACAGAACTGCAGAGCTGTCTCTGCCTTGGGCTACCATATGTGGTCTATGTGCTCATGGCAATCACTCCTTCTTGCTGGGGGGGGGGGGCATCAGGAGAGCTCAGGGGATCTGAAGGACGGTCTGTGCCCAGGACTCTGAAAGGAGCTTCTCAGAAGAAGAAGAGACCACCCAAGGTGCAACCATAAAAAGGGTAAACATGAAATGCAAGTGTGCCAAGGTGACTGAGGTCTCTGCAGTGCCAGGAGGGGCAGCAGGGACCCAGCAGGCACAGGGAGTGATTCCTGCACCCTCAGTGAAAAAACTTGGCCTGACTCTAGTGGAGCACCCAAAGACCTCCTGTGCTTCCGAGTTGAACATGAAGAGAAATACAAATGGATGTGAGCTGAGGGCTGGCTGCTCCATGGCTGGGGCTGCAGGAGGTGTTGGAGAGGTCCCAGCATCAGGGCTTTAGTGATGTTCTGGGGCTGGCAATGGGAATGGTGGGGTGGAAAAGGCTGTCTGTGTGAGAATGATCTTGGAGACAAGGCACTCAGTGTCTTCCATTGCCTCCTGCCAGTCTTAGGGCTAATGGGAAGGCTGACACCTGCTCCCTGATGCCCCTTCTCCCCAGCTTCCCAGGACTGCTGTTCCCTTCAGAGGAGCTCTGGCTTTGGTGGCACATCCCAGAGCTCTGCAGCTCCTTATGACCTTATGCAGGTCCTGGAGAGAGCTGGGAATGGGCTGAGCTTGTCTGGAAATTGGAAGTGAGCATCAGACTCCTTAGTGGGAGCAGGGAGTGTGTGGGCTAACAGCATTGCACTCAAGGTGCAGAGCCAGGACTTGCTGAGGAGACACCAGGTGTGGAAGGTGCAGCAGAGAAGCTTGATCTGATCTCTTACTCCCTGGACGCATGGGGAAGCTGCTGGGGACTCTTGTCACAGGGCAGCCCCTCACATCACTCATTTTCAGTGCTGGCTGCTCAGCCTGGCTGTGGGATAGCACATGGCCAGCTCCATTCTCCTGGACATCTCCATGGCATAGAATCATAGAATGATAGATGGTCTGGGTTGGTTGAATTTATCCAGTCCACGCCCACTGCAGTAAGACATCTCCAACTACATCAGGTTATTCAGAGTCCCACCAAGCCTCACCTTGAATTTCTCTAGGGATGGGACCTCCACCACATCCCTGGACAACCTCTTTCAATGCTCCACCACCCTCAGAGTAAAGAACATCTTTCTAATGTCCAATCTAAATCTACTCTGTTCTAGTGTAAAACCATTGCCCCTTGTCCTATCACTACAATCCTTTGAAAACAGACTCCACATCTTATTGTAGCCCCCTTCAGATACTGAAAGGCTGCTATAAGGTCTCCCCAGAGCCTTCTCTTCTCCAGACTGAACAGCCCCAAGTCCTCCAGCCTGTCTTTGTAGAAGAGGTGCTCCAGCCTTTGTGGATTACCTTTGTGACCCTCCTCTGGAGTGCTTCTATCAGGTCCACAGCTGGACACATTACTCCTGGTGAAGCGTCACCTTTTCATGCAGCCCAGGATGTCATTGGCCTTCTGGGCTGCAAGTGCCCATTGCTGGTTCATGTCCAGCTTCTTATCCACCAAGACCCCCAAGTCCTTTTCTGCAGGGCTGCTCTCTACCACACAATTTTCCATCCTGGAATACCAAGAATTGCCCCAATCCAGGTGCAGACCCTTGCCCTCTGCCTTATTTAACCTCATGAGTTTCTCCTAAGCCTACTTTTCCATCCTGTGTCCCTCTAGATGACATCCTGTCCTTCATTCCTGTCAGCTGCACCACTCAGTTGGTGTCATTAGCAAACTTGAGAGTGTTTCAGTCTCGCTGTCTGTAGCATTGATGAAGATATTGAACAGCATCTGGAGTACTGTGTCCAGCTGTGGAGCTCTCAGTACAGGAAGGACATGGAACTGATGGGAAGGGTCCAGAGGAGGGCCACAAAAATGATCATGGGGTTGGAGTAGCTCTGCTACAAAGACAGGTTGAGGGAACTGGGGGTGTTCATCCCTGGTATCCAGGGATACCCAATAATGACCTTCCAGTACCTGAAGAGGGCTACAAGAAGGATGGAGAGAGACTGTTTCCAAAGGCCTGCGGTGATGGGATGAGGGACAGTGGCTTCAAACTAGAGAAAAGTAGATTTAGATTGGATGTTAGGAACGAGTTCTTTATCATGAGGGTAGAAGAACAGATTCCCTGGGGAGGTATATGAAGCCCTGGAGATGTTCAAGGTGAGGTTCAACAGGGCTTTGGGAAACCTGATCTAGTTGAGGATGTCCCTGCTGACTGTAGACAGGGTTGGACTAGATGACCTTCCAACCCAGGCCATTCTATGATTCTATGGTCCCAATATGGACCCAGCCTCATCCCTCAGGACATCACCATGTCATACAATGAAAGAATCACAGACTGGCTTGGCTTGGAAGGGAACTTTAGTCTTCCCTGCTGGCTCCTGTACATTCAGGAGCCCCTAGCTCATCTCCAAAGGACTTCAAGTGTACTGCATCATTCCTCAGCCTCATGGGGTTCTGCTGAACCCACTTTTCCTGCCTTTCTAGGTCCCTCTAGATGGCATCCTGTCCTTCATTCTTGTCAACTGCACCACTCAGCTTGGTGTCATCTGTAAACTTACTGAGGGTGCCTCAGTCTCACTGTCTGTGTAATTGATGAAGATATTGAACAGCACTGGTCCCAGTACAGACCCACCAGAGAAACGCAGACTGGTTTGGGTTGGAAGAGACCTTTATATGTCCTCTAGTCCAGCACTTTTCAGTGATTCAATCAAAGTTTTCCCTTGGTTCTATTCCCTCAATATCAATATTATTTAAACCTATTTAGATTTTAATAAGTACTTAGGCCAGGTTTCATATCAGGGAAACTGCAGGGCAAATGGCATAGCAGGGACCTACTCCACTGCCTTTCTTTAGGGGACTTGAAGGATCTCAGAAAGGTGTTTGTTCCTTTTTGATGTGACAACCCCATTATAATGCTTCACCCACTGGGAGAGACATGGAATAGCTGGCAGTGGTGGCAGGGCAGGACATTCCCATGTCCTACTCTCTACAGAAACCCCCATCTGCATGAAGCTGAGGAGCCTCTGCTGAGATGTGCCCCCAAAGCACCAAATGCCCAGGATGGGGCTGAAATAGGCCCCAGGAAGGAGTCTTATCATTGTTTTTGCTGTTAATCCCCTGGACAACCCCCCTGAGAAACCCCTGGTTCTCCCCCAAATCTCCATGAGACACTCCAAAGATTTCCCTGACATTCTTCCCTCTGAGATTACCCAGAAACCCTCAAGAGTGCCCTGAGAACCTCACCAAAGACCTTACTGAACTGGGCACACAGCTCCAGCCTCAGACCTAGGAAAGGAATTCCCCCAAAATTTGGGCATTTTGGGCAGGACTGTCTAAAATAAACCCAAAATATGACAAGATTCTGTTAATTTTGGGTCTTTATCTACTACAACTGGGCAAAGGACAAGGGAGAGAGTGGGGTTTGCCCCAGGAAAACCCAATACATCGGGGAAAAAACCAGCCAAATCTCAGCCCACCTTCAGTGGTGGTGATGGCTGTGCTGACTCATCACTGTTAATTATTCTCATCATCCCTACTTGGTGTTTAGGGGAGAGTGGGGTGCTTGTTCCTGCTGGAGCCCCCAGAGTCTGAGAAAACAGGTTGGAAATGAGGTGATTTTGGTTCAATCTGCTGGAAAAGGTGCCCCATGTGGGCCATGCTTACCCTGACAGTGCTGGGGTCAGTGTTCTTCTGTATCCCCTGGCACAGGCTGGTCACTGGCATGAATGCACGTGTGCTGGCTGAAACTGGATCTGCAGCAGAAGCTCTTGCTGCAGTTGGTGCATGTTGCTCTTGTGGCGGACTGAGCGCAACACGTACACACTTATAGTTGCAAACCGAGTAGAGTATCAAACATAGAGCCTTTTTTGTCATTAACAACACACATTTACATGTTTTCTATGCTACTGTGGCTACTTCTAATTGGTTAACAAGTTGTTTTTAATACTCTTATTGGTTATTGTTACATCACTATGGTAATAGCTATTCTTGTTAAGTTACACATGGGATGATTCAAACCTCTTATCTTAGAGTTTCCCAGGCACTCTTTGTTCTTGCAAACCACCTGCTTCTCTGGAGCCTCCTATATCTTTACTGATACACAGTAATCTGCCCAAGGTCAAGTTCTTCTTTCCCAGGCAAGGAATCTGCAGACCTGCCGCAGTCCCCCACAGGTGCAGGTGAAGGGCTTCTCACCTGTGTGGACAAGGCGGTGCCAGGTGAGGGAGGACTTGTTAGTGAAACTCTTGCTGCAGTCACTACAGACATAGGGCTTCTGGCCAGTGTGGATGCAGCAATGACAGAGGCGATGGGAGCTCTGATTGAAGCTCTTGCCACAGTCAGCACAGGTGAAGGGCTTCTTGCAAGTGTGGACTTGGAGGTTCTTGGTGAGGGTGGCACTATGTCTGAAGCTCTTGCCACAGTCAGTACAGTGGTACGGCTTCTCCCCTGTGTGGATGAGGTTGTGTTAGATGAGGGTGGAGCTCTTAGTGAAGCTTTCACCACAGTCAGCACAGCGGTATGGCTTCTTGCTGTTGTGTGTGTAGTGATGCTGTGTGAGGGAACAGCTGGAGCTGAATCTCTGTTTGAAGTCGGCACAGACAAAGAACCTCACACCTGTGTGGATTTGGCGGTGCCGGTTGAGGTTGGAAATCTGGCTGAAGCTCTTAATGAAGTCAGTACAGACATATGGCCTCTTACTGGTGTGGGTCCACATGTGCCTCACCACATCTGAGTGCTTGCCCTCCCCAGTGCCCTCCCCATTCTGGGTCATCAATCCCTTTTTGGTCCTTCAGCTGCCTGAAGCGGGCTGCAGAAGCATTTGTCCCATCACCTACCCAGGGGCTGAAGTCAGGCTGACCAGCCTACAGTTTTCCCAGTTCTCCTTCCTATGTTGTCCTGGTTGTGGCTGGGAAAGAATTTGGGACAGACTGTTGAATCTGCTGATGAATATTTGTTACCAGGCTGATGGCATGCCAGCTTTATAATGAAAGTGCTGGCTGCCATCCAGTGGGCCCAGGGCTTCTGATGGGCTTTCTATCAGCTTTCTGTGGATCTGATTCCTTCCAGCAGGCCCAAAGCTTCCTACAAAACTTCCATTTGCCATCCACTGGCTCTGATGCGTTCCAGCAGACCTGATACTTCAGATGAGAATTATTCTAGATTTTCAGTGTCCTGCTGACTTCCAGCAGGCTCAGGGCTTCTGTCATTCTTACCATGAGCCAACCAGTGGCCTTGATGGTTTCTGGTGCTCCTGGGGCTTCCAAGCCCAGGAGTGGCTCTGCTGTGTTCCAGTGAGCCTGGGGCTTCCAATGATATTTCCACTATCCTACCAGTGGCCCAGCTGCATTCTAGCAGTCCAGGGACTTCTGGTGGTCAT
The DNA here is from genome assembly GCF_027791375.1 of Indicator indicator. Taxonomy (NCBI): domain Eukaryota; kingdom Metazoa; phylum Chordata; class Aves; order Piciformes; family Indicatoridae; genus Indicator; species Indicator indicator. The sequence goes on from NW_026539188.1 coordinate 137,930, forward strand.
TTCATGAGCCTACTTGTGGTAGTTTTAGGCTGTGCCTAGAAAATTTTCCACAGATCTTGAACAGAAAGCAGTAGAATATAAATAAATCACCACTGGATGTAAAAAGGAAAATAATTATAAGGTCTAAATAATCCCATTGGTCTGATTACCAATATAAAGTTAGTTTGGTAAACTAAGTCTTTCTCCTTTTGACTTCCTTCACTCTAGCAGATACTAGCTCTAACTTCTGTTGGCTTGCTGACCTTGGCAGCATTTCTTTGTTGTGGTTAACAAGTGACTTTCTGCTGTGCCATGTTTTTGCTCCTTCTCCCCGAGTAAAAGGTCCTGGTGCCTTCTAGAAAACTTTCAGAGGCTTTTGCAGCTCAATCCATGGGGCACATTGTGTGAGAAGGGCTTTCTGCTCTTCAGGGAGGCGGGGGGGGGGTGGGGTGGGGTGGGGTGGGGGGGAATTCCCTCCACAGCTTGCGGGATTTGACCAGGATGGCTGTGCACTAGGCAAGCAGTAGTGGTCCGCAGCAAAGCACTCAGCAACAGTGGTTTGAGTCCCGGGCAAAGCAGATCTTTGGCAGTGCGTGAGGCAAACAGAAGAATGAACATGGGCACAGGCATGGCCATGAGTACATGTTCACCAAAACAGCCCCTATTTAACATTTGCCACAATGAATACTGGTCCAATGAGCAGAAAAATTAACCAATTATGTGGTGTTTTGCCAAATATAGTATAAGCATACGCTGTGAACAAGGCAAGTACGGGGATATTGTGTGAACTTTGTTTACCACAGAGGTGGCAAACATGCCCAGGCAGGTTGTTTACCTGGACTCAGTGGCACCTTGCCCTTTTGTCAATTTGGCACCAAAAGTCCCCATCACTCCACAAGGGAGGGGGAAGAGAGGGTTTGAGCCAAACATGTAGGGACATGTCCTGGCAATATTTGGGACATAATTTTGGGCGTAAGCATCATTCACCACAGGTTTGTCCAGGGGAGTTCTTGTCTTGTTTATAAATTGTAAATACATGTAAATATTGTGTATTTTGTACATATTCATTGAATTTCGCATTTTAGATTATAGTTTTGCTTGTAAATATAGCTTCATTTTCTTTCAACTGAGCTGGTCTGACAATTCTATGTTGGGGGGATAATTTTGACCCACCACACCACTGAACGTCCTGTATTTCAGCAGGCTCCAGGCATTCAATGGGATTTCCACTAGCTCACCAGTTGCCCAGCTGCATTTCATTTTCGATTCTAGTTTTGCTTGTAAATACAACTTTATTTGCTTCCAACTGAGCAGGTCTGGCAATTTAATGTTGGGGGGAATTTTCAACCCATCACAGCACTAATGGGGCTGTACCTCTGATGCTAGATTCAGTTTTGGACACTGCAGTATGAGAGACACTGATGTGCTGGAATGTGTCTGGAGAACGAAGCTGGTGAGGGATCTGAAGAACATGTTTTATAAGGAGCAGCTGAGGGAGCTGCAGTTGTTTAGTCTGGAAAAAAAGAGACTTGGGCAAGACCTTCTCACTCTCTACAGCTATCTAAAAGAAAGTTGCAGTGAGGTGAGGGGGGTCAGCCTCTTCTCCCTAGCATCAGGTGATAGAATGACAGGAAATGGCCTGAAATTGTGCCAGGGGAGGTTTAGGTTGGATATTAGGAAAAAGTTGTTTGCTGCAACAGTGGTCAGGGACTGGAAGAGGCTGCCCAGGGAGGTGATGGAGTCATCATCCCTGGAAGTGTTTTAAAAATGTGTAGATATGGCATTTCAGGCATGGTTTACTGGACGTGGTGATGTTGTCTTGATGGTTGGGCTTGATGATCTTAGAGGTCTTTTCAAATCTTAATGATTCCATAATTCTATGATTCTATGATCATGGGGCTTGTAGTTCAGATTTAACATAAGAGTTGATGCTTTCAGTTTCTGGTTTTGGGACTTTACTGGGTTTGCTCTTTTCTGCTGGGCTGGCTGCCAGCTTGGGGTTGGGAGGGTCATTTTACTACTGGCTTCTGCTGATGCTTCTACTTTTTCTCTGCTTTTCTATGAAAAATGTTAAGGTAATTATACATTGTGTTATTTCCATTAAACTCTCTCTTTATGTCCACCCAGGGCTTTTTATGCTACTTTCCCTCCCAGTCTTTGTGGGACTTGCTTATGAGAGCAGGCTGTCTTAACCAGGACAGTCTCTTTTGTTACCCAACTCAGAGCTCAAAAAGGGTTGAGATAATGATAAAAAGATAAAAAGAAGAGGAAGATGAAAAGAAGATTCAGTTAAAGCTTGTTAAGAGAATTTTGCACATGTGGTGGGTTGAAATTACCCCCAACTAATTTAGAGAAACTACCCCTCAGAATGAATTGCCAGACCAGCTCAGTTTGGGATGGAAGGAAATGAAGCTCTATTTACAAGCAAACTACAATTTAGAAATATGAAATGCAATGAATACGTACAAAATATACAATATATGTACAATATGTGTATGTTTAAAATTTATAAAAAACACAGAAACTCCTCAGACACCCCTCCACTGGACAAATCCAGGGGACCGATTCAACTCCTTCCCCACTCCCTCCCTCCTTCCCATTACCTCACATAGTAGTCAAAATGGAGATACCCCAGCAAGGCCACAGAATAGAGAGAGAGGAAAGCTGCAAGCAGAAGTGACAGAAGAAGAGGGAAAGAACTGTTTATGCTACTGTGGTAGTTTCAGGCTATGCCTAGAAAATTTGCCACAGATCTTGAACAGAAAGCAGTAGAACATAAATAAATTGCCATTGGATATGTGGTAGTTCTAGACTATGCCTTTAAAATTTTTCACATGTCTTGAGCAGAAAGTAGTAAAAATGTAAATAAATCACTATTGGGTGAAAAAGGAAAATAATGATTATTCTAAACAATTCTATTTGAGAGATATCTCCTGTAAGATTTGGTTCCCAAAATAATTTTTCTCTCTCCTTGCTTCTTTGCTTTGGGAGAGACTAACTGACTTTATTGACCTTGCTGCATCGCTTTTGTTTTAGCTAAGTCTAATATCTCTGCTTCTCTCTTTTGTCCCTCTGACCAGATAAAGTGAGAAGTAGTCCATGCAATGGGTTTGGGACCTGTTCAAACTGGTCCAGACACTGAGAACATTCTGTACATGGCTGGAAGTGATGATGGTCCAACCTGGTGCTTATGGCAGAGACCTCCAGTTGAGACATGCGGTCATCCACTTGGTTTCTGGACTTGTGGCTACAAAAGCTCAGAGGCAAATTATACTCCAACAGAGAAATTGCTACTAGCTGCCTATGAAGGAGTAAAAGCTGCTTCTGAAGTAATTGGAACTGAGTCACAACTTATTCTAGCTCCCAGATTGCCAGTTTTGAATTGGATGATCAAAGGTAAAGGTTCTTCACCACACCATGTGACAGATGCCACATGGTCTAAGAGGATGGCTGTGATAACACAGAGAGCTTGAATGGGAAATCTTGAAAGGCCTGGTCTTGTGGAAGTCATCATAAATTTTCCAGAAGGCACTGACTGCACAAAACCTCCAGAGGAGAGAGTAACTTGTGCTGAGGAAGGTCCTCCTTAAAATGATCTTTCTGATGATGAAAAGAAATTTGCTTTGTCCACAGATGGTTTGTGTCATCTTGTTGGAAACAAGTGGAGATGGAAGTCTACAGTGTGAAGTCTAACTCTGCAGAGTTGCAGAGGCAAAAGATGGAGAATGAGAATCCAGCCAGTTTGCAGAGGTAAAAGCTGTCCAGCTAGGTCTCAACATAGCTGAGTGATGGCCAAAGCTTTATTTCTGCACTGATTCGTGGACAGTAGCCAATGCTCTGTGGATTTGGCTAAAGGACTGGAAAAAGAATGGCTGGCAGAGAAAAGGAAAACCTCTCTGGACTGCAGATCTGCAGCAAGACATTGCTGCTTGCATTGAGAGAATCCCAGTGAAAGTGAGACACATTGATGCTCACATACCTAAGAGCAAAGCTACTGAAGAACAACAACACAACCATCAGGTAGATCTAGCTGCAAAAGTTTCTCAAGTAGCCACAAACTCTGATCTTGATCTTGACTGGAAACACTGAGGTGAACTCTTTGTAGCTCGGTGGGCCCATGACTCATCAGGACATCAAGGCAGAGATGCAACCTACTGATGGGCTTGTGACAGATCCATTGACATTTCCATGGATGCTATCACACAAGTCATCCATGACTGTGACATTTGTGCTGCTATTAAGCAGGCAAAGTCATTCAAGCCCTTGTGGTATGGTGACTGTTGGTCCAATTACAAGTATGGTGAGGCATGGCAGGTTGATTACATCACTCTACCTTGCTCTTGATCTGGTAAGCAATATGTGCTGACTATGGTAGAGGCAAGCACTGGATGGTTGGAAACTTATCCAGTTCCTCATGCAACTGCACATAACACCAATCTTGGTCTGGAAAGACAAATCCTGTGGAGACACGGTTCTGCAGAGAGAATTGAGTCAGACTACGGAACTCATTTTAAAAAACAATCTTCTAAAGAACTGGGACAAAGAGCAGGGCATCAAGTGGGTATACCACCTTCCCTACTATGCACCAGCAGCAGGAAAGATTTAACGTTACAATGGTTTTCTTAAAACCACTCTCAAAGCCATGGGGGCGGTGGATCTTTGAAAAACTGGGAAAAACATCTAGCACAAGCAACCTGCCTTGTAAGTAGCGGAGGTTCAATAAACAGAGCTGGACCTGCACAATCAGATTTGTTATGAAAGGCAGAAGGTGATAGAGTTCCTGTTATTCGAGAAAAGAATTTGTTAGACAAAACTGTTTGGGTATTTTCTCCATCAGGAGAGGCCAAACCTGTCCTAGTGGTGGCTTCTGCTGAAGGTCCTGGTCACACTTACTGGGTGATGCAAGAGAATGGTGAAATTCAGTGTATTCCACAAAGAAATCTAACTTTAGCTGAGAGAGTTTAAATTCAGAGTGTGTAGTACAGACACAACATCGCACCCAAAGGAAGAATGCATGAGGAATCTACAGTGAATGAACCCTAAGAACCCTGAGTCACCTAAGAGTCCCTGTTCCTTTTCTTCATTTCATCTTCAAAGAGACAAGCTGTTTTCTTATTTCCTGTTTTTTCAACTTTTAAATCATCTACATCTGAGACAGCTGGAATGGACTATGAATTTTATGTACTCATTATTGTAGATACTGTTTTAGATTACACAGATAGTATTAGCAGCCAATGGAATTGTTTAGAACGGGTGCACTGTGGTAGTTTTACACCATGCCTTTAAAATTTTTCACAGATCTTGAGCAGAAAGTAGTAAAAATGTAAATAAGTCTTTACTGGGTGTTGTACTGATGTAAAAAGGAAAATAATATTTATTCTTAAAAATTCTATTTGAGAAATATCTCCCATAAGATTTGGTTCCCAAAACAATTTTTCTCTCTCTTTTTGCTTCTTCTCTCTGGGAGAGACTTTATTGACCTTGGCTGCATTGCTTTCATTTTGGCTAAGTCTAATAGCTCTGCTTCTCTCTCGTCCCTTTTGTACAAGGGGACAGGGAGGGAGGGAGGACTGGCTGATATGGTTGCCGAACTTCTCTCCATCATCTTTGAAAAGTCATGAAGAACAGGAGAGTCACCTGATGACTGGAAGAAAGCAAATGTCACTCCAGTTTTCAAAAAAGGCAAGAAGGAGGACGCAGGCAACTACAGACCAGTCAGCCTCACCTCCATCCCTGAAAAGATTATGGAGCAGCTCATCCTGGAGGTCTTCTATAACCACATGGAAGACAAGATTATCAGGAGTAGCCAAAATGGATTTACCAAGGGGAAATCTTGTCTAACTAATCTGATAGCCTTCTACGAAGTTATGACCAAATGGGTAGATGAGGGAAGAGCAGTGGATGTCATATATCTTGACTTCAGTAAAGCTTTTGATAGAGTCTCCCGTAACATCCTCATAGAGAAGCTCAGGAGACTCTCCAGACTTCCATCTCCGCTTGTCTCCAACAACACAACAGGAACCATCTCTGAACAAAGCTTATTTCTTTTCATCATCAGAAAGATCATTGTAAGGAGGAGCTTCTTCAGCACGAGTTATGCTCTCCTCTGGAGGTTTTGTGCAGTCAGTGCCTTCTGGCCAATTTTTATCATTTCCACCAGACTTAGTCATTCAATGCTTCCCAATTGAGCTCTTTGTGTTATCAGAGCCATCCACACAGACTATGTGGCATCTGTCACAGTCCAAACAATGGACTCGTCATAGTTCTTTACTGTGATCTCAAAGTGTAAAGAACTCAGTCGACTCGCGCCAGGGGGATTCAATTCAATCAGCAGCAAAATTTTATTGTTTTACCCATATGAGGTAGAGAAAAGTGAGGGGAAAAAGGGAAAAGTAAAGCAAAGAGAGAACAGGGAAAGAGGTCTATAGCTACCAACAATGCAAGGGTCCAAAGAGATCTCTCTGGTCCCAGGTCCAGTCCTTCATGTAGGGAGAGCTTTCCTTCAATGTCTTCTTGTTGATTTATACATACACACAGAACTCCCCAGAAAACTCCCCAAACCTCTCCCCTGTTGCTAGGGAAACATTTTTTATAATCACCTTCACACCTGTCAATGTCTGAACTCTACCTATCTCTGCTCTTTGTGCCCCCCATGAGTAGGGCTTCCGTGCATGCTCAAGGAAGCGTGCCTAAGGCATGGTCTGCCTTGGAGGTGGGTAGCCTCAGACCAGGAGGTGTGCATTTGTATTATAATGAACATTATAACGAGCAGAGTTCACTTTCAGTCCTTCTCCTTGGGGAAAGAGGGTCCTGATTCCTAATGACAATGAGGAGACAAATGAGGCTCTTTGGACTGCTCCTTACAGCATCTGTCGCATGATATGGTGAAGAACTGGCAATCTGGGAGCTAGAAGAAGTTGTGACTCATTTCCAATTACTTCAGAAGCAGCTTTTACTCCTTCATAGGCAGCTAGAATCTGTTTTTCTGTTGGAGTATAATTTGCCTCTGAGCCTTGGTAGCCACAACTCCAGAAACCAAGTGGATATCCTCATGTCTCACCTGGAGGTCTCTGCCATAAACACCACGTTGAACCATCATCACTTCCAGCCATGTACAGAATATTATCAATGTCTGGACCAGTTCAAACAAACCCATTGCATGGACTACTTCTCACTTTATCTGGTCGAAGTCTGCTTGCTGCTCAGGTCCTCACAGGAAATTGTTTCTCTTTTGAGTCACATCATATAGATCATAAAAATCTGACTGTATCCAGGAATGTGCAGTCTCCAAACTCCCACGGTACTCAGTTTCTCATCCTCTATCTCACGTTGTCTCACACATACAGATTTACCTGAGAGTTCAGGTCTAATAGACAGCCTCAATTTTCCTCCATCAATTTCTACAGTTGCTATTCCAAAAGACCATTTGAAACTCTTAGGGTCTTTGAAATGCCCTTCTCTTAGAAAATAAATTCCCAAAATACAAGGTGCATCTGGTCCTGTTACAATAGTATGTTTTTTCCACTCTTTCACAGTTAAACTTATGTGAACTTGCAACTTAGTCAACTCTTGAGATTCACCAGTGACTCTCAAAATAGTTACAGGCTCTGACCCTTGATAATTTGATGGTATTTTGGTGCACTGAGCTCCTGTGTCAACCAAGACCCTGTACTTCTGAAATTTTTAAGTGCCAGGCCACTTAATGTATACATCCCAATAGATTCTGTTTTCTCCATTACCCCTTTCCTCCCCCTGGCGGGAGGCAGGGCACCCCTAATTGTGGGGATTACATCCACATGTACAGTTGACACAGCACCTAGTGTTAGTGTCAGAACCACTGCTGGAGCAATTAGAGTTGTTCTGAGAAACTGAGGAAGTGACAGCTACTCTTCTGTTTATAAAACTAAATCAGGATGGGAATGTATTGAATGTGTTGACATCCTGAGCTAATTGCAAAAGACCTTCAAGCCCTTGTTTGACCACTAATGGACCTGAGGAAGAAGAAGATCAGAAAGGCTATTTCTGGGCAGGGGGTGTACGACCCCCTGAGCAGGCTGCGTGCATGAGCAATAGGGTGAGGAATTGCATAACACAATTGTGAAATATGGGAGGGGCTTTGGCTCCAAGACCCAGCCTCCTGTGATGTCTTGGCCCCACGTCACAGGATGCAGGATCCTTAAAAAAACCTGAAGTTCTCTACTGGCGGGGCTGCTGCCATTTTCTCCAATCCAACAAGACAAGATTTGGTCTCATGGGGATGCCTGTCTGGATGGGAGATGGTCAGCTCTGCCATTTTGCGATCTTCGATACCACCGCGTTCCTTATACAGTGTTCAGGGTAAGTTAGTTGTGCTTTGCTTGGAATCGGGCTCTGCTTTTGGGTTTGCTTATGGGGTTGTCCCTTGCTTTCAGTGCCTTACAGTGCTCTGGTGCAACCTTGTCCACCTTTATAATAAATAAAGACGCATCTATCGGCACCTGTGGTACCTGTAATTAATTCCTCATCAAAAAGGATTCACTAAAACAAACACATGCAGGCTTGGTGACTCAACCACCTCCCTAGACCACCACCCTCCAATGCCTGAACACTCTTTCCGAGAAAAAAATTTTCCTACTGTCCAGTCTAAACCTACCCAGTCATAGCTTGAGGCTATTCCCTTTTATTCTATCACTAATCACCTGTGAGAAGAGACCAGCATCAGCCTCTCTACAATGTCCTTTCAGGCAATGGGGTCTCCCCTCAGCCTTCTCTTTTTCATGCTAATCATCCCCAGCTCCTTCAGTTGCTCTTGTCGTAGAAGGAGATCAGGTCGGTCAGGCAGGACATGCCCTTCATAAACCCACACACTCAAACAGCATTGTAGTATTAGATCAATTAATTATTAGCTAAGGTAATTATGCATTGTGATTATGAAGCCTTATGCTATAGTAAATTCGTAGCTCTTTATCTCAACCCTAAGGTTTGGGTGTTACTTTTCCCCTCCATTACACCACAGCTCAATATTGGCAGCACATATAACAAAACTGTTATACAGAGACAGAATAGAAAACCTACACAACACATAAACCACTATACAATATGTATGCAAACTGTTATACAATATGTAAAGAATAGTCCACATATGACACAATGGTTAGGAACCACAATTATTAACTAACAGACAAGTTACAGTGTTACTGCTTATTTGCCTTTGCAAATGGAAATAGATTTTTCTGCTGCCTCTGCAGCAGATTCCAACTCCAGCAGACCAGGGGAGCACACTGCATGGACCACAAGGGCTGCAATTGCTTGGCTTCTGTTGCCAAAACGGAGGCAGTGACAGCTATCCTTCTGGTACTGCTACCTCAGGCTCTGCCACTCTGCAGCTCTGTACTCTCTTGAAAAAACAGCAGTAGGTTGACCATCCCACTTATTCATGTTCTCATCAAATTGGTCACACAGGCTTATCCAAAGACTGCCAACGTGATTGCTGCTGTCTGTTTTGCATTGGCCTAGTTTGAACTGGCCTTCTGGGAGGATGACTGTTGCTGAGAGCTGAAGCTTGCATCCATTTGGAAGAAGAGGAATTGAGTTCATCCTCCTTTACCAATTTGGACATGGAGGTTTTAAATTCCTCCTTCAGCTCTTTCATGCAACCCTCAATCTTTCCAGTCAGAGTTTCAATGTCTGAGACCAAAGAAACACGTGTGAGACTATCCTCCATTTGCCTCATTTAGTCAGTAAAATAACCAACAGTAGGAGGCACTCCACCATAGTTTCTTGCCACAATTCTGCTTGACAAAATACCAGCATAATTGGGAGGAACCAAGTTAATGAGTTTCTTGGCAAGACCTGACTCCACAGGAATTTTGTCAGGATTCAGCATATCATAATTTCCATAACTGATTTCTCTCACAGCAAACTCTCTCAACACTTGATTCCTTCCTCTATTGTAGACCTCTTCTGTGGGTTCCAACGCAAATCATCCCTGATTGGATTACCACCTCGGCACAGCCAATAGGAGGCGTGTCCACAGAGAAGCTTTACTAGTGGAACTCCCCATATACTTATCTATTCTAGAATCTTTTGCAAGTGATCCCAATTGTTCTTACTTGTCATTTACTTCTAAAGCAGGAGCACCTGTGTCATAGTACTTTCCCAACTAACTCATTACTGGTTCACACACCCAGGCCCCAGTATCTTTCTGCTTCCTTCTCTGACAACAAAATTCCATCCCCCCCACCTAGACATTTTTCACACATGTTCTGTCTCTGTTTCCTTTGGGGCCCTTGCAAAATTCCTTTTTAATTTTGCTAATTCAGTTGCTGTAAATGGCGCTTCTTTGCTGACAACATGATGTTGCTCAGTGTCACCATCCTCATACAAGTACTTTGTTTTATCCAGTGGATGAACGTTGTGGTGCTCTCCCTGGTTTCTTTTGCTTTCTGGAAGGCTCTCTGAGGATAAATTTGCCTTATTCCCTTTTCTGAAGACTTCACCTACACCTGTATATCTGTCTCTCTCAAAAGTTGATTCCCCTGTTCCTCCTTTAAGTTTGTCTTTTGGTCCCTTTCCTCCTTTAAGGAGTGTTTGTTTTTCCCCAGTTGTTCCTGCAGAATCTTTATCATTAACATTGTTTTCCAACAGCTCCTTCAGTGTCTTTATCACCTTTTGCAGGGAGTCTTTCACATCATCTGCTTGACAAAACCATTGTTCCCTATCTTCTACCACTGCTGTTAGACTCACACCCAATACTGCACAAATTAGAGCTTTTCCTTTTCCTGATCCAACCCTAACCTCTGTCTATAAAAACTGTATCCTATCCACTACACTCTGTGGTTGAAATCATCATTTTGCTCAATTTTGTCCCTGAACTGAGGGGAGAGATTGGTGTGCTTCAAAAAGATCATATCTAATTTTTCTATCCTGTCAGCTGCTTTGTGGGCCACCATTGTTTCTAACACAATAGTGGTAAATATGTCCTGTAGGGGCCACACATAAATATCCACTTTGACCCTTTTCACCTTCAGGAGACCACACCTTAACTAGACAGTTTCACATCTTAATTAGGTGCCTTCTACTCTGGGGCAAATATTCCTGGTGGGCCCACACCACAGTATCCACTTTGCCCCTTTTCATGTTCACGGGGCCACTCCTTAATTAGGCACCTACTACACTGGGACAGTATCTCCTGGGGGAGCTGTAGTAGTATCCACTGGAAAAGTATCATTGTTACTCCCAGGAGGTTACACCTAAATGCTACTCTGGGGCACTATCTCCTGAAAGGGCCACACCTTGGTTTCATCTTTCTCCTTTTTCACCTTCAAGAAGTTAGACCTGAATTAGGCACTTTCTGTTTCCTGAGAATCCTGTCTGTGAGGCCAATTGGAAATGTCAGGATCCAATGGTGGATAATTTGGCAGAGTTTAAACCTCGTTGCTTTCCAGCTTGTCCTCTGATATCAGAGGGGCTGGAGGCAGTTGATCTCAACTCCTGAGTGATGTCCAATTATATGTTTCATTGTGACAAGCTTAGCATTATCAGGAACACAAATTAAGACTCAGAAAGGAGTCAAGTGCCAAACCATTTTATTTAACAGGCAACAGGTATAGCTACCATCATGATGATCCTATCTGTAGGGAGCCTTGCACCATGGCAGCACAAATGGGGATAGCGCGAACGGCAGTGGTGATCAGGAGTGACAGGCAGGAGCAGCAGGCAGAAGAGGCAGCTCTCCAGGGATGACGGCAGCATGCAGAGATGATGGCAGCAGCCACGTGCACAGCAGATCTCCAGTAGCCCTAGCCCAGCAAATAAAACTGCAAGCTGCCTGCAGCAGATTCTTCCCAGCAGTTCTCAACAGATTCTTCTCAGCAGTTCTGTCAGCAGTTCTCAACAGATTCTAGCAGCTTGCCAGACTGTGTTGCCTTTTATAGCTCCACAGTGTTGCTAAAAAATAACCACGTTCCCACCCCAACTCAGCAGTGAAGTGTATGACCAGTGATGTCTCTAGGGAGTCTCCAAGGTTCCAAAATCGCTTGGTCAACCCCAGGCTCCCCATCTCTCAAATGATTCTCTCAACAATGTTGAGACAAATATAGATATAATTTTCAGTCTCTTACATATGACCACAAGACTTTTTGGAGCATTCTGCATGTGTTTGTGGAGCTTGCGGGGCTTGCTCAGGGGTGGCCAAAAGTGTTAAAGCCTCAGACCTTGTTTTGACTATGATGTTAGAAGATGGAGGATGAAACAGTGTCCTGATACCATGGTCCAAGGTGTCTCTTTCTCAGAGGTGCCTGCTGCAGACACGTTCTTTTGAAACCACCTCTCAATCTCCATCTCAGATCCTCTAATGCTCTGTAGCCTTGTGACTGTTGCTGACCACTCAGGCAACAGATCATCAGCCTGGGGACATCTTCTGTAGGGAGTTCCCTTGACAGTAGGAGAGGGGGCTGGGCGCTCCCTGCAACCCACCACCTGTGTTCATGTCTTGTTTGTGTCATGATCCATCTGTGTGGACACTTCAGACTTCTCAGGGGCTTTCCCTGGAGGAACACTGAGTACAGCTCTCAAGCGAGTGCCACTATGCTGGAGAAACCCGGAGGCCTTCCCTGGGCTGGGCACCCACAGGCAGGACACAGGAAACAGGACACAGGAAACAGGACACAGGACATAGGACACAGGACAAAGGACAGAAAACAAACTACACAGGACATGGACACTCCTTTTTCGCCAAGGGCCGCACACCACCCTGTGTGCCCACTCTCCTGCTGTAGTTTGCAAGGGGACACTAGCCAGCTACTATTAGATCTCTGCTCTGGCACCCCCTGTCAGCCCAGAGGAAGCGCTCAGCTGCAGAGGCCAAAGACCATTGCCTACCTCCATTTACAATCTCATTCTTCAATCCCCATGGGGACTGGGCTCCTTCTTGTGATTGCTCTGCCTTTGGCACTGTCACAGCATGGCAGGGAAAGAACAGCTATGAGAAGTGACAGAAAGAGGCAAGTCTGGTGCCAATCCAAGAGTGCTTCAGCTCAAGGAATTACCTTCTTCACAGGCAGAATTGCTCCCCTTTCAGGATGCTTTCTCCAAATGGTGTCTCTAAAATTCCAGGTAAACCCTGTCTCCATTGCCAAAGGAACATGAGAACCAAGCATCAGTCTCACAGACAAACATTTGTGGTCTTCATCCAGGGCCTAACCCCGAGTTCAATGTTTACTTTCACTTTTCAAAGATAAACTCTTCCCGAGCTGAACACAGTTAATCACTGATCCATTGGATTAGAGCAGTGGAGTTTGCCCTTCCTGGTAAAAGGAAAAAAAATGCAGCTTTCCTCCTGAAAGAAGGTTCCCTTTTGGTGCTGAGCAGTGGGCATTCAGCAGGGGTCTGGTTGTCTTAAACCTTTCTGAACCATCAAAGCTCTCTTGGCACCTGATTGCCTTCAGCACAGAAATATCTCCCTCCTCTGGAAGAAGAGACAGGACCTGCAGGCAGAGAGGGGACCTGGGGGCAAAGAAAGGCTGAGTACCTGAGTCTTCTCTTCCTTTTCCTTCCCTTCTGTGGGTAGAAGTTCACTTTCTGCAGCCAGGAGGGCAAAGATCTGTACCATGTCACTGTCCCCTTTGGGTGGTTCAGGCAGGTAAGCCTCTCTCTTAATTCTCTCTCCTCTGAACGAGCCCCAGATGCCTTGCAGCTGTTGGGATGAAAGTGAAACTGATCTCTTTCCTTCCTCCAAACTATGCACACAGAAGACAGCAGGTTCTGCTCATCCCCCAGGTCTCTTCAGGGGCAGGCTTCCAGGAATTGGGGACATCAGCAGCAGGGCTGTTTCCAGTAGGGCTCAGAGTGTAAAATACAAGGGAGAGGGAATGGTCATCCTGGGGAATACACTGAAGTATCTCCTGGGCACCTGGGGCTGATTTTGGTTCCACCAAGATTTTATCTGATGCCTTTGGTGTACAGAGTTGGCTGTGCTTTCCGTGAGAAGCCTGCAGAGCAGAAGACAAGGGCTGTATTCCTGGTCTGGAAAGGACTGGTGAGTGCAGAGAGCTCTAAAGTTAGGCTGGTGAAGTGCATCCACTTAAACCTCTGTGCTCTGCAAATCTGAGAAAGTATGAAAGGACCCTGAGATTCTGGTGACTCTGTGTTATGATTATGATTTATGAAAAAACAGTAAGAGCAAATATGATATTAATAATTATTTATTAATACAGAAAATTGCCAAAAACTTACTAATAGGTTTGGTGTATGGCTGGAATATATATTTACAGTGGGAATGTACAACATTTAGGCAATTTTTAACAATTTAAGCAATTTTAAGCAAACCAGAAAAATAACTGGGAAAAAGAATCCCCAGTGCAATATGGTGCTTGACCACTAGGGGGAACCTTGCCAAAATGTTGAGTCAGACACATGGAACTGTAATAAGGAGACAAGATAAACTAATTACAATGAGTTCCACCCAAGCAGAGGGGTGCTGCTGCTGTATGTTAGCCAGTAAGGCTTTTTGAGGCACTCTTGTGCACCTGGCACAGCAAGAGACTGGTGCTGGTTGCCAGCAGGGATGCCTGGCTGGCAGGTAGCTCTTGAAGCTTCTTCCCAGGATCTGCAGACTGTTCTGGGGTTTCAGGCTCTTAGATAAATAGCCTGGCTCTCTTGATGTCTTCACGACGAGGTCTGGTTTTGCAAAGCGGGCGCTTAGGCTGGACGTGACTTATTGTTGCAGGGGCACGGTTCCTGGGGTCTTGGCTCACCCTGACTTTATCCCTCTACCCAGCAAGACACATCTGTCTGCTTCTGGGCTTTTACCACGCGTTACCGCAAAGGGCACTTGTGGTTTTCTGGGTAAACTGAGGCACGGCACAGATTCTGAGTTGCAAGGTAAAGCAGGTCTTGGCTTCTCAGGCTTGCAAAGTAAGGCAGGTGGCACCTCTCTCAGATCTTAGACAAGGCAAGTCAAGGCAAGGCTACTTGGCCTTTATTTATCACTTGCCTGACATTCAATGTGGGCCAATAGGGCAACTGAAACAAGCGGAACAGTTAACCAATAAAATGGGATTCTGCCAGACCGTGACCATAAAAGGCAAAGACATAGGCCTATTCTCGGAGAAGCACGGCCAGTGCATGTGCTCATTTACCATAAAGGGAGAACATGACCCTTTGTTTACCAGACTTTCTGGTCCCTGGTTCTTTTGTCCTTTTCCTGTATTTCCCTGGACTCCTGCGGGAGGGAGGGGGAAAGTGGGATCATGTCTGGACATACGAGGACTGGTTCTGGGTTTGTATTGTGCCTATTTTGCCCTACCACCACACTCTGGAGGACAATCACTACCATAGTACAAAGGAGTTTCTTGTGCCTCCAGAAATGAGTTTGGACTTTCCTGATTTGTACCTTGACTGGTTGAGGCTGTCAGCATCTATGCAGCAAACATCAGATCATCATGACGTCATCTTTCCTTACCCATTTAATCATTCATCCCATAATCATGGAGAATAAGAGTCACAGCATGGTGGTGGTTTGGAAGGCACCTCTGAGGATCATCTCATCCAACCCTCTGCTAAAGCAGATTAACCCACTGCAGGTTTCCCTGAGTTGCATAGGTGGGTTCTAAAAGACTCCAGAGAAGGAGACTCCACAACCTATCTGAGCAGTCTGCTCCAATAGTCCTTTACCATCAAAGGAAATGGTTTTTTTCCTTCTGGTTATGTGGAAATCATTCTGTTCTCATCTGTGCCCCTTGCCCCTTGGCCTGTTGCTGGGCACCACTGGGAAAAAAAAAAAAAAAAAAAGTGGTGCTATTCTCTTGCCCCCTGCCCTTTGGATACTGATGACCATTGAGAAATGCCCTCTCAGACTGTTCTTCAGGAAAACAAGCCCCAGGTCTCTCAGCCTTTCCTCCTCACAGAAATTCTTCAGGCCCCTCAGCATTTTTGTAGCATCCACTCAACTATCCCCAGTAGTACCCTGACTCCCTTGGGCTTGGAAGGCCAGAACTGGACTCAGTTACTCCATTGTGACTTGACTAGGGCAGACTAGAGGGGCAGGAGAGCCTTCTCAAACTGCTGACCACAAGCTTCTTGTAGCCCAGGACACTGTGGGCAGAGAGACAGAGAAGAGCAGCTTTTTCCATGTAGTGCATCAAACTCACCCCTGCTGCAGCTCCTAAAAAACATCAAACTTGGTTCAGAGATGACTCAATCTCACTCTGCAGCCTGATGTTTCTCAGGCAGTGATAACTCCAGAGGTGCTCTTTGACCTATGAGCCATTTCCTAAGGATCCCTCCTCCCTCCCAAAAATGTGCTACTTGCTTTGTAACCTTGATGTTCCGGCCTCGAGGTGCCTCTTGATCCTCAGCACAAAGAAGATGTTGCTGCTTGCCTGTAGCACAGCAGCTGGTGGACTTGCTGTCATGACACAGTGGTTTTCTTCTACCAACCCTGGTCAGCAACAGAGGTTGTGCCAAGAGTCAAATAATTCTTTTGGAGTAAATAAAGGCAAAATTCTGCCAAATGCCTGAGGAGTCAACTTTGTTAGATTGGAGCAGAGCAGAGGGAAAATGGGAAGGAAAAGGTGAGGGAAAAGTAGAGAAAGAAAGAGAGGAAGAGAGAGAGGGTGGAGGAGCAAAGGAAGAGACATCAACATTCCCTGGATTCAACATGTGTAATTATCACAGGGACAAAGCCAAGGACTTGGTGGCAGGGGCACACTTTGAGAAAGCGAGGCCCTCCCTTGCAACAGAAGCAGGAAGCCCTTTCTTGCAAGCTGCTGAGCAGAGCATCTCTTGGCTTTGTGGTTTCCTGCTTGGGGGGAATCTGGAGGTCACCTGCACCAAGTTCCCTGCTCAAGACTCACAGGATGGTTTGGATAGGACCTTCAAGATCATCCAACGCCAAGCCCCTGCTATGGGCAAGGTCACCTCCCACTAGAGCAGGCTGCTCCAGGGCCACCTCCAACATGGCCTTGAACTCATAAATAGAAGGAGCAACTGGGGGGTGGTTGCCCTAATGCTTGCTCCTCTGCAAGGGTCTGGTCTGGTTCTCCTGCCTGACAGCCAGGACCTCCTACAGGAGGCCAGAAGGAGCCTGCCCAGGACATCCCCTTGATCCAGCTTCTGCTGGCTCGTCCAGGAGAGAGAGACAGGGGCAGCTCTGGCCCAGTGATGCAAAGCAAGCTGAGGAGAAAGATCTGGAGGGCTTTGCAGGGAGGATGCTGCTCCTGAGGACCAAGCCAGCAGCCAGGGCTGGAGCTGCAGGCTCTGAAGCCAGGGGACATGAAGACGAGGGCTCTGCATGGGCAGGGTTTGGTGTGGGGGGGCTGAGGCAGGGCCCCCGCTCAGCACAGCCTCTGCTTGTGGCCAGGACCCTGCTGGCCACGGAAATGCGGCAGGGCCAGGCCCCAGCGCTGCAGGACACAGGCCACCAGCTGCTGGTCCTAGCTCAGAGCCCAGCAGAGGCTGGCAGCAGGCAGAAAATGCTGGGGCAGGGGGGATGTGCCCAGCTGGCTCCTTCTGCCTCTGCCTTCCTGCTGCTGCTGCTGCTGCTGCTGCTGCTGCTGCTGGGTGAGTCGGGGGATGCCTTGGCCTCGGGGCTCAGCTGGGCACAGGGCTTGGTGGCCATGGGGGTGCTGGGCTGAGGCTTCATCTTGAGCATCTGCCAGGGCTTTGGCAGCCTGCAGGATCCTATGGTGCTGGGCTCTGAGGGGAGGGTGGTCAAGGGGGCAGAGCAGGAGCCATGCTGGGCACAGGGCAGGCTGGGCAAGGGGCATGTGGAGCAGCCCTGCAGCCAGGAGGGGCAGAGCTGCTGTGGGGAGGGCAGCAAGGCCATGGCCTCCTACAGCTGCAGCCCAGCTGGCAGCAAAGGAGCTGCTGCTGCAACATCTGCATCAGGCGGTTTGGGTCATGCTGTGGGGCTTGGCAGGGGCTGCAGAGCTGTGGGGAGCCAGGGGCAGCACCCAGAGGAGCAAAGCCACCCAAAAGGGGCTTGGAGGGTGTCTGTGGAGGAGCTTCTGTGCTGCTGTGTGCTGCAGGAGAAGCAGGGTGCAGAGACCGGGCTGGGTAGGTGGTTGCCCAGCAGGGGACTTCAGCAGTGGGCAGCTGGGCAGAGCCACCTGGCTGAGGCAGGTCCCTGCCCCTCTAACCAAAGCCCTCTGTGCCCCACGCTGCAGGTGCTGCTGGGACCAACCAGGACGTCTGCAGCTGGCCAGCTGATGGTGAGCCTAGGGCTGGGCCAGCAAAGGGCCTTGTGTGGGGTGGCTGCAGGAGCAGAGATGGGCTTTGTTCCCCAGATGGGAAGCCCTGCAGAGGGGGAGACTCCAGGAAGGCTGCTCTGGGCCATCCCTGGGCCATCCCTGGGCCATCTCTGCAGGTGACCTCCCAGCTCCTGAGCTCTCCCTGAGCAGCTCCACAGCTCAGCAAGGAGAACAGGTTTGGCTCTTCTGCACCGTTGGTGTGAACTCCCCAGCTACCAGAGTTGTCTTCTGCAAGGACCGTCTGGAGATCTTCAGCACTAAAGCCATTTTGGGTGAGCAGAGCTACGTCAGGGTCTTGACCATGAAGCTGGAGACCGTGGGGACCTACAGATGTGGGTACCAGGTGAGGAGTGACTCCAACCAAGTGAGAAGCTCTGCCCTCAGTGCTCCCAGGAACCTGACTGTCACAGGTGAGACCTGGCCCTTTAAGCTCCCACGGATGCCAGCTGAGATCAGGGACCCTGCCATGTCCAGCTGCAGCCTCTCATCTTGTCCTTTTTTCCTGCCAGCTCCTGAGTCCACCTCCCAAGCTGGACCCGCAGGTGGGTGGGTGACTCCCTTCCAGCGTACCTCAACATCAGGCTGAGTTCTGCTGGGCTGCTGCCAGCAGGACATGGGGAGGTTCCTGAAGCCATGTCCTGCTCTTTCCTTTGTGTCTTGCCTTGTGCATGTTTTCTCCTTCCTCTCTTCAAGAGCCACCCACACCTTTTCAAACAGTGGGGACACTGCACCAGCTTCTTTCCCCCAGCCTGAGTGTCCCTTCAGCATCTAACTCTGATCTAGAGTCAGGGCTCAGCAGTGTCCACCTCCAGACATCTAGCACTGGGGCTCCAAACAGAGCTTGGGCTGCACCATCCATGATCCCAGGTCTCTAAACAGCAGGGGAGGGTGTGTGCAGGAGTTGAGTGGGTCCCCCGGAGTGCCACGAAGCCAGACAGGAGCTGGGTGTCTGCTGGGTGTCTGGGATGATGCCATGACAGGCCATGGTGACTCACTAGGGCTGTGTTTCTCTGACAGGAAGCAGTTCCAGGCCATCACCAGGTGGGTCATGAGCCCTTCCCAGCATCTCCTTCCTTCTACATTTGCCTTGCACATGTTGAGACCCTCCTCTCTTGCAGAGCCATCCACACCACTCTGGGTCTGGATCCTGAGCTGTGTCTTCATTCTGCTGCTCCTCCTGTCCATCCCCATCTTCACCCTCATCCTCCACAGCCACTGTGCCTGCAGGACCAGCCAGCCTGGAGACATCCCCAGCTCCACTGCCCTCTGATGTCCTCCCTGCCCTCTCTCGTCCCCACTGCAGCCTCATACAGCCACCAGCTCCTGCATCCCTCCAGATATTCCTAGCACCCAGGTTGGTGCCACGTGCCAGGGGCTGCTCCTTGGGCACAAACCTGATGGTGATGGAGGCCCCTTGGTGAGCAGAGAGGCTGTGGGTGCTGAGCTCCAAAGGGTCTGCTCAGCAGGGGCAGCTGAGGTTTCCTCTGTTGTGTTGGGGGTGGCTGAGCTGGGGTCAGCTCTGCCCACAGCAGCTTTCCCAGGGCTGGGGTTTGCAGGGGTAGCTCCAAGAGCATGGAGACCACCCCAGGCTTTGGCCTGCTGCTGAGCCACACCCCAAGGCTGGGCTTGGACAACATTTTCCCCCCAAAATTTTGGCTGAGGCCAAAGTTTTGACAAGGCCTTGGGAGGGGACACAGCTGGGCCAGCTGAGCCAGGCTGACGCAAGGGCAGCTCCACAACACTGAGGTCAGCTCAGATCCAAAAGCTGAGGGCCAGAAGCAGCTGGGGGGCACAGGGTGCTGGGGACTGTCCTGGGGAGCTGCCACTGCTGGTGGGGATCAGAGGACAATGTTGGGCTTTGCTCTGCTGCCTCTGGGCCTT
Source organism: Indicator indicator (assembly GCF_027791375.1). Taxonomy (NCBI): domain Eukaryota; kingdom Metazoa; phylum Chordata; class Aves; order Piciformes; family Indicatoridae; genus Indicator; species Indicator indicator. The sequence goes on from NW_026539188.1 coordinate 158,020, forward strand.
GGCTTTGGCTTTTGACCATTAAACTACTCCCACCCTGCCCCAGCAGCCTTGGCTTCTCTTTCCCCTGTCCCCTGCCCATCTCAGAAGGACTTTGGTGGGCACCTGGGCCCCAGCCAGGGCCAAGATACCACAGGTGGTCTTGAGGGACCTCTCTGAGCAGAGCTGGCAGAGCTGCTGCTCTTCTGGCTGCTGGGGACACCTGTCTTCGCAGGGACCTAAGGGTTTCCTTCCCTGATGCCATGGTCCTGGCAGAGGTGCCCTGAAGCAGAGCCAGGCTGAGCAGGGCTGAGCCCCTGTGCCCAGAGTCAGGGCCAAGGGGTGGCTGTGCCTGGCCCTCTGCACCCCACAGCCACCATCTGTGGAGCAGGGGGACTGGGCTGGAACCTTCCATCGGGAGACAGGGCTGGGGGTGAGACATCTGGGGATGGGGTCTTGGCATCTGCAGCCTCCAGAGAGTCCCTTCCAGGCTCAACCTTGCCCCATGGATTCTCAAGTCCCTCAAACGAACCCCTCTTGTCCCTGCTCTGGGACACAAAAGGGTTTGGAGGAGCCTGAGCATGGTGAGGACAAGAAGGGACTTTTGGGTGGGATTTCATCTTAGGAAGGAAAGTGTCCAATCTGAACCTGCCCTGGGGCAGCTTGAGGCCATTTCTTCTCCTGTCCCTAGTTCTTGGGGAGCAGAGACCAAACCCAGCTGGCTTCAGCCTCCTCTCAGTGAGCTGTGGAGAGCAATGAGGTCTCCCCTCAGTGTCCTCTGCTCCAGGCTCACAACCCAGTAAGCTGTTTGTGTCTCAGTGTGCCCATGTGGCCAAGAAGGCCAATGGCATCCTGGCCTGCATCAGGAATAGTGTGGCCAGCAGGAGCAGGGAAGTCATTCTGCCCCTGTACTCAGCACTGGCTAGGCCACACCTTGAGTCCTGGGCCCAGTTCTGGGACCCTCAATTCAAGAAAGATATTCAGATTCTGGAATGTGTCTGGAGCACAGCCCTATGAGGAGAGGCTGTGGGAGCTGCAGGTGTCTAGCCAGGAGAAGAGGAGGCTCAGGGGAGACCTTATTGCTGTCTATAACTACCCGAAGGGAGGTTGTAGCCAGGTGGGGTTTGGTCTCTTCTCCCAGGCAACCAGCAGCAGAACAAGAGGACACAGTCTCAAGCTGTGCAGGGGGAAGTTTAGGCTGCTTCTTCACAGAAAGAGACATTGGCCAGTGAAATGCAAGATGTCCAATGCTTTCACAGTGACCCTCCACTGAACTCACACCAGTTTCCCACTGTCTTTCTTGTTTCCATGCAACACAAACTTAACTCAATATCTAAATGGGGCCTTAGATGTAACGAGTAAATTGGAATCATCACTTGCCTCCACCTACTGACTGCACTACTCTTGCTACAGCTCATGATGCTGTTGACCTCCTTTGATGTCAGGACACATTGCTGGATCTGGAATACATTATTGGAGATGTCCCTGCTCACTGCAGGGGAGCTGGACATTGGATGGGATAGGAATAGAGCAAGTTGGGAATGATGGTGGAGGAAACACAAGTGTTGCATGAGGTGGAGAGAAGTCTCAAGGATATGGAGACTTAGGTCCATCAGCTGGAATTTGTGTTGGGTGTCATGATGAACTCCTTAACAAAATCTGAAGACCAATGCCCTGCTCACCTAGATGCTAGAGACTTTGTTTATCACATCCATTAGAATGTGACGATGACCATCTTGCCACTGCATTCCCAGAAACTGGATTTCTCTGGCAGGTCCTTTCACCTTTTAGGAGAAAGCATTAGCAATGTCTGTGGCAGCATAACCATTTGGCCTCTTTGGATTCCAGCTGATATTGGAGTTCCATCATGTCTGGTACAGCCATACTTATGGGTGGTGTTACTTCTCTCAGGGCATGGAAGTCAACTGTCAGATGCCATTCTCCATTTGCACAGGCCATTTGCACAGGCCCAACTGGACTGTTGAAAGGTGAATGAGTTTTGCTGATGACATTCTGACCTTCCAATTGGCAAAAAATCCCATTGACCAAGACTGTATGAATGTCACAAATTGAGTTTTAATCTGCTGCCTCGTGCTGTCTTCAAAATGAAAGTGCTGGCTGCAGCAAAGTATTATGGGGCTTGAAGTTCAGGTTGCAACATGGCAAGCTTCCTGTTCTGGTAGCTGCTTCTGGGTTGCAGGTTTTGGGTGTTGGCTCTTTTCCACAGGGCTACTGCCAAGACAAGTGGGAGTGGGGTAGCTGCTGGTTTGGGGGTTCTATTTTGTGCTGGTTTTTTTTTTGTTTCCTGCATTTTGCTGAACTGTTTATGCATGTAAGCTACACTTTGGGACATGTCTGCCACTATGCTTGTAGTGTTTTGTAATTTCACCAATCGCTTTTCCATTTAAACTTTCCGTCACTCTTCAATCCGTTTGTGTGAGTGTCATTCTTCTGTCCCTCTCGAGGCAAGAGAGGATCTGTCTGGCCTCAAACCAACACAGATTATTGGTAGCAGAGGATGGTTGCTGCAGGGAACTCTGAAAATTGGATTGGAGAAGTGTAGAGATGGAAGAGTTAAAATGGGTGTCTGGGCATTGTTGGTATTGGTGGTTGGGCTCAAGGCTTTGTGCCGGGGCGACCGTGTGGATGTTTTATGGTTCCGAGGGAACAGCCTGGTGCATAGCTGTGGTGTGGAATCCCTCCTGCCATGCCAAGGCAGCAGCAGGTGATTCTGTAACCACGGACATTGGGGAAAAGCTTAAGAATGCAGTGCCTGTCCCTTTCCCTTTTGTTCCATGCGGAGCGGTGAGCGGCGCAGAGCCAAGGAGGGGGAGGGACAGTCGTAAGCAGACCAGAGTCGGCTTGTCCCGCGGCAGTGGGGGTTAGCCACAGAGGGGAGGTGAGCGGTGGTTCCTGCAATCCAAGAAGGCGAGTGGTGGCTCCAGTTCCAAACCTGCTTCCAAGGCCCAGGGAGCGAGTATGGCTTTGGCTGGAAAAGCCGCTCGTGTGGCCCAAGGGGTGGCAGCAGTTTTGATCTGTACCGTGGCGGCAGAGGCGACGGCGGCTCCATTGTTCCGTACATCGGGCGAAGGCTGTTGTTATCTCTCCCCTGATTTTCGGAGGCGTTCTGAAAATGGCGCCTAGCACCTGGCTTCGCCTCTCTTCTCGGCAGGTTGCAGTGCAGACACTTCTTCTCCTGGGGAGAGGGCTGTGTAGCCGGGTGTGGCCGTGCCTCGGTACGCTTATCGCTCGGGGGGAGCAGTGTGCCTGTGTGTGGTCTGCATGCGTGTAGCCTGGGCCGTGGCTGGAAGCAGTCAGCACTGGGCTTGGGAAAGGCCCGTGCAGCTTTTGAAAGTCTCAGCCTGCTGTTGCCTGGAGGGGTGGAAGGAGTGGAGTCGATGAGCCTGATCGTTCTGACTCGATTGCCCTGAGGGGTTGAAACATGCTGCTTGAGCGGATGGAGATAGATATTTGATTGAGAAGTTATGAGGTTGTTTCCAGGTGGCCAGGATGTCCATCGGATCCATGAAGGATCCACTGGGCAGAAGAATGAACTCTGTGTCACTGGGAGGTTCCACCAGATGAGGGAGAAGAACTGGAATGAACTGGAACTGTTACCTGAGTGAGAGACTCTTCGGAAGCATGCCCAGATAAAGACTTGGACTTTGCCAGACATGTCATCTGAGACCATTTCTAATTTGATGATATGTTTGGGGTGCAGGAATTATGGGTATGAAATAAGGGGTGGAATGTGGCAGTTCAGGCTGGGTGGCTCCTGTTACTGCCACATAAGCTACACCTCCGGTGTTCTGAGTGTCCAACCCAGCAAGGTGGACACAGGAAACAGCCTATTTCTGCCCATGAATCCTGCGCCCTATAAATCCATCTGCAAAGTCATTCTCTTTCTTTCTTCCCTCTCTACTTCCCTCTCTACTTTCTTCCCTCTCTTATCAGGTAATGGTGGGGGAGTACCTCAAGGCCTCTTAGGCCTGTCTAGGCCTAATGCCAGGAGGAAAACGGAGCAGGGGCCAGGGGGGGAGTCTCAGACCTGGCCAGCCTGGGACTAGCCTAGAAGTCAGGGGGGAGGGGGGGAAGAAAGAGCCCTGGGGGTTTTGGATAGACCCTCAGGTGGAGAGAAGGGAAGAGTTGGGAAGCCTTTGGGTATCATGTGAGGGGCTCTGTATGCCTTGGGATATTCTTGGCACTATGCTTGTAGCTTTTTGTAGTTTCACCAATTGCTTTTCCATTTAAACTTTCCATCACTCTTCAATCTGTTTGTGTGAGTGTCATTCTTTTGTCCTTCTCGGGGCAAGAGAGGATCTGTCTGGCCTCCAACCATCACCAATGGGCTGCCCAGGGAGGGGGTGGACTTGATGTCCCTGGAGGTGTTGAAGAAAGGCCTGGATGAGGCACTTAGTGCCATGGTCTAGTTGATTCGATAGGGTCGGGTGATAGGTTGGACTTGATGATCTTGGAGGTCTCTTCCAACCTGGTTGATTCTGTGATTCTAACCCCAGGTCCCTCAGCTGCTCCTCACTAGCCCTGTTCTCCAGACCCTTCTCTGGACCTGTTCCAGCCTGTCAATGTCCTTCTTGGAGTCAGGGGCCCAAAAGTGGACCCAGCACTCAAGGGGTGGCCTCTCCAGTGCTCCCAGTCCAGGGGGACAAGCCTTGCCCTGCTCCTGCTGGCCGCACCATTGCTGACCCAGGCCAGGCTGCTGGTGCCCTTCTTGGCCATCTGGGCACACCTTGCCTGATCTCCAGCCACTGCTGACCAACTCCTCCAGGTCTTTCTCCACCAGGCAGTTCCCAGTCCCTCTGCCCCAAGCCTGGAGCCTTCGTGGGGTTGTTGTGAGCCAAGTGCAGGACTCAGCTCTTGGCCTTGTTGAGCTTGGCCTCAGCCCATCCATCCAAGCTGTCCAGACCCCTCTGCAGAGCCTTCCTGCCCTCCAGCAGACCAACACTGCTACCCAGCTTGGTGCAATCTGCAAAGCTCCTGAGAGAACTCTCAGTGCCCTCACCCAGACCATCCCTATAGAGCTTCTCCACAGCCACCAGCCCCATGCCAGGCCTTGAGGGACTGTAGAAGACAGAGGTACAAGCAGGGACACAAAGCCAGAGATGTTTATTCCTCACTGCAGCAAGACCACAACATCCCTGCAGCTTTGAGCACAGGCAGCATGGCTGTGGGCACCTTAGCATGGCCAAGGCTTGTGGGCAGCTGCTACCCATGCCAAGCCCAGTGCTGGCCTTTGCCCAGCAAGAGCTGGGCATGTGTGAAGGGTCTGGCACAGGGCAGGGTCCTGCTGAAGGGGAAAACCCCACTGAGAACCCACAAGGATGCTTGTGGTGGGTGGCAGTGGGCTTGGGAAGGGCAAGGTAGGGAACACAGTGAGGTGAGGAGCTGGGGGAGCAGCATCAAGCTGCCAGCTGCCAACAAAGCCCAAGCTGGACCCCCCCAGCCCCATTCCAGCAGCACAGGAGATCTCCAGCAGAGAGAGAAGGCCCAGGTGGACAATTCCCCTTTCAGCTATCTGGGCAGGTTGCCTGCCTGGCTCAGCATGGTGTAGGTGATGGAGGTGCTGGTGGTGGCCACCTGTGGCACAGAAGGCTGCAGAGGGAAAAGGAAACTCTGGGGCAGCCCCTGATGGCACCAAAGCCAACGTCCAAGGAGCCAGAACAAAGCAAGAGCTGGGGCTGTTCCCTGCTCCTCAGAGGCTCCTGATTTCTTTGCTTCTTTTCTGCTCTTGGTGGCTTCCTGATGGCAACAGCCCCGTGGCCCAGCCCAAGTGCCCAGCATGGAGCCCACCCAGCAGAGCCCAGCCCTGAGGCCCCTGGCTTGGCACCAAAGCTGTGCCCCAACTCACCCTGTTCTGTCCAGCGTGGGCAATGGTGGAGTCTGGTGGGGGACAAAAGCCAACTTGTGAGCTTGGCTGGGGCTGAGACCTCCCCCTGCCTTTTGCAGAGCAGGCCCTCTGGGCTCAGCACTGAGTTCCCTGCCCTGCTCAGCACTCAGCTTCCCCTTCTGCAGGCTGAGCAAGCCCAGAGCTGAGCTCCAGAACCAGACCCACAGCCTCAGCTGCTCTGCTTGGAAGCAGAAAGGAGGGCAGAGGCAAATCCTGGAGCGTGACAACTCCGAGGCTGGGCTGGCAGGTGGATTGCAGCCTTGGGGCTGGACTGCAGCCTTGGGGCCAGCAGGGCAAGGAAAGGCCCTGGCAGCAGCTGGGGTTGGTCCCTGTCATCCTTGGGATGTTGTCACCTTTCATCTCCAGGCAGCAGAACCTGGGGGTGCAACAGAGCTGGGAGGAGCCTGGCCTTGTTGGGTGGTGAGCAGATGATCTCCACGTCCCCCTGGGTTATTGGTGAGACCACAGGTGGGCTTGGGATGGCAGCACAAGGATAGGAAGAGTGGAAAGTGGCTTTGGGATGTGTCCCTGCAGCTCTTTGGAGCTCCTAAGGCCAGGGCATGGCTGGTTGATGAGCACAAGGCTGCTGCTGGTGCTGGAGGGTAACCAACCCCCAGGAAGAGGGTCCCAGCAGACAGAGGGGTGCTCCATGGCTCAGTGGGAGGAAGAAGGGGCTACTCACAATGCACTTGGCTGTAGGGGGCCTCTTCTATCTCTTGGCTGGGCTCTTGCTGCTGCCTGGAGAAGAGGGAAGGCTCTGGGGGTCTGTGTCCAGGCTCTACTGGGGCCATTGGGGTCATGCCCATGGCTGATGTAGTCTTGCAGCAGCTCCATGTCTGGAGCCAAGCTCAGGGCAAGCTCTGCTCCACCCTGCCTGCAGCCCAGGGAAGCCACCTCTGAACATCTGAACACAGACCAAGGAGCACCTGAAGGCACCCAGGATGTCCCCATCTCCATCCCCCAGGAGCCCCACAGCCAGGAGGGTTTGCTGCTCACCTTTGGCATCTCTCTCTGCAGGCCCCTGCAAGGCAAAGAAAGGGAGAGGTGGGGAGGAAGAGCTCTGGGCCAGCCCTGGCTGGCCAGGCTGTGGCTGGAAGGCTGCAGGCTGCCCAGGGAGGTGCTGCAGTCCCCATCCCTGCAGGTGTCCAGGCAAGTTGTGTGTGGATTGAGGTAGGCTGCTGGCAGCCTAGTGACCTCGGTGTTAACGAGCTCTAAGTATCCTCCCTTGTCGTGAAATGTAAATAGCTCCAGGGGGAAGAGCAGCTGTGAGATAAGATGTTGAGGGGGACTCTTCTCTCTCTGGGAAAGTGTGATGGGCAAGAACTGTGAGGAGAGACAAGAGGTATTTAAGCCCTGATGATATTCATTAAAGCACTGGCAGTTGTTGCTGCACAGGTCCTCTTCTCTGTGTGTTTATTCCTGGCGGCCGTGGCATCGGACTCCCGAGAAGCTCACGGCTGGACTCTCGGGGGCTTACAGCAGATGTGGACATGGCCTTTGGGGACATGGTTCAGTGGCTATGGTGGTGCTGGGATGAAGGTTGGACTCCATGACCTCCAAGACCTTTTCCAACCACAACAATTCCATGATTCCCTGGTTTCATCCCCTGGCTCCATCTAACGATGAGGGGCTGCAGCTCCACACCTCCCTGCAGCCCCCCACAGTCACCATTCCCAGTTCCCAGCCTGGCTTTTCCCAAGCTCTCAGCAGCTGTGCACAGCCTAAGTGTCCAGGAGCTGTGAGGGCTCCACCGGGGCCAGCTCCAAGCCTTGCTTCTGCTGCCCAAAGGGCTGCCAGCCAAAAGCCACGTGGGGCAGGGTTTGGTCTCTTCCTCCCCACTCTGTCATCCAAGGGCAGGGAAGAGATTCCCAATCTCAGAACCTTGGATTCCTCAAGGAGCTGAGGGGTCCCCTGCTGCAGGACATGGTTCAGTGGTGTTGGGTTGAAGGTTGGACTTGATGATCTCCAAGGTGTTTTCCACCTTTCATGATTCCATGGTCAAGGAAAGCCCTGAAAGGTTCAGCTTCCCATGGAAAGGGGGAAAGGAGTTGTCCCTCCCATCCTGGGATAGGTCAGGCAGCAGCAGCCCTGCGGCAGAGTGGGATCTGGGGCTAAGGGTTGACCTTCTGTCCCTCAATAACTCACCTCTCTTGATGGCACAGGACATGGCAGTAGCCAGGAGAAAGAGGAAGATGGGCACCACTGCCAGCACAATGCCTGTGCAGCTCTGGTGGCCCTGGGGCAGGGCAGCTGGTGGGGACAGAAAGGGTTGCAGAAGAAGGGGTGAGATGAGGAGAAGGACGGAGCAGGTCATGGCCTCAGATCCTTGCTGGGGAACCTCCCCATGTCCTGCTGGCAGCAGCCCAGCAGAACTCAGCCTGATGCTGGAGGATACAGAGGGAGTCACTCACCTGCGGGTCCTGCCTGGCAGGTGGACTCAGGAGCTGGCAGGAAAAAAGGACAAGATGAGAGGCTGCAGCTGGACATGGCAGGGTCCCTGATCTCAGCTGGCATCCGTGGGAGCTTAAAGGGCCAGGTCTCACCTGTGACAGTCAGGTTCCTGGGAGCACTGAGGGCAGAGCTTCTCACTTGGTTGGAGTCACTCCTCACCTGGTACCCACATCTGTAGGTCCCCACGGTCTCCAGCTTCATGGTCAAGACCCTGACGTAGCTCTGCTCACCCAAAATGGCTTTAGTGCTGAAGATCTCCAGACGGTCCTTGCAGAAGACAACTCTGGTAGCTGGGGAGTTCACACCAATGGTGCAGAAGAGCCAAACCTGTTCTCCTTGCTGAGCTGTGGAGCTGCTCAGGGAGAGCTGAGGAGCTGGGAGGTCACCTGCAGAGATGGCCCAGGGATGGCCCAGAGCAGCCTTCCTGGAGTCTCCCCCTCTGCAGGGCTTCCCATCTGGGGAACAAAGCCCATCTCTGCTCCTGCAGCCACCCCACACAAGGCCCTTTGCTGGCCCAGCCCTAGGCTCACCATCAGCTGGCCAGCTGCAGACGTCCTGGTTGGTCCCAGCAGCACCTGCAGCGTGGGGCACAGAGGGCTTTGGTTAGAGGGGCAGGGACCTGCCTCAGCCAGGTGGCTCTGCCCAGCTGCCCACTGCTGAAGTCCCCTGCTGGGCAACCACCTACCCAGCCCGGTCTCTGCACCCTGCTTCTCCTGCAGCACACAGCAGCACAGAAGCTCCTCCACAGACACCCTCCAAGCCCCTTTTGGGTGGCTTTGCTCCTCTGGGTGCTGCCCCTGGCTCCCCACAGCATGACCCAAACCGCCTGATGCAGATGTTGCAGCAGCAGCTCCTTTGCTGCCAGCTGGGCTGCAGCTGTAGGAGGCCATGGCCTTGCTGCCCTCCCCACAGCAGCTCTGCCCCTCCTGGCTGCAGGGCTGCTCCACATGCCCCTTGCCCAGCCTGCCCTGTGCCCAGCATGGCTCCTGCCCTGCCCCCTTGGCCACCCTCCCCTCAGAGCCCAGCACCATAGGATCCTGCAGGCTGCCAAAGCCCTGGCAGATGCTCAAGATGAAGCCTCAGCCCAGCACCCCCATGGTCACCAAGCCCTGTGCCCAGCTGAGCCCCGAGGCCAAGGCATCCCCCAACTCACCCAGCAGCAGCAGCAGCAGCAGCAGCAGGAAGGCAGAGGCAGAAGGAGCCAGCTGGGCACATCCCCCCTGCCCCAGCATTTTCTGCCTGCTGCCAGCCTCTGCTGGGCTCTGAGCTAGGACCAGCAGCTGGTGGCCTGTGTCCTGCAGCGCTGGGGCCTGGCCCTGCCGCATTTCCGTGGCCAGCAGGGTCCTGGCCACAACCAGAGGCTGTGCTGAGCGGGGGCCCTGCCTCAGCCCCCCCACACCAAACCCTGCCCATGCAGAGCCCTCGTCTTCATGTCCCCTGGCTTCAGAGCCTGCAGCTCCAGCCCTGGCTGCTGGCTTGGTCCTCAGGAGCAGCATCCTCCCTGCAAAGCCCTCCTGAGCCTCGCTCCTCAGCCTGCTCTGCCCTTGGCTGGCTGCTCTGCCAGCTGCTCTGCCTTGGCCTGCCAGGGATGATGCCAGGGGACACCTGACCATGATCCAAAGGTGCTGCAGTGGTCTGGCCGCGTGGGCAAGGACATGGACCTAGGCAGTGCTCTGCCTCAGCCCCCTCACAACAAACCCTGCCCATGCAGAGCCTCTGCAAATTGAGGCCCAGGCTTTGTGAGCTCTCAGGAAGTTCTTGCTGGACTGATGCTGTCCATGTGCGAGTCAAAGCTCCTCACGGCAAAGCCAGGCCATGCCCAGCTGGCTTCTAACTGCCATCCTCCTCTTCCTGAGTGAGATCAGAGCTGGGGCTGAGGGGGATTTGCTGATGGTCTCCAGCAGCTTTGGTTGGCAGAGGCACCCCCAACATTTTGTTCCTCTGCTATTGGGTTTCCACGATACTCGGCAACCAGCTCCACGTAGCCCCTCCACGGAGCTATTGAGGGCAGTTTGGATGGGGCCTGGAGCAAGCTGCTCTAGTGGGAGGTGTCCCTGCCCATGGCAGAGGCTTGGAGCTAAGTGGTCTTGAAGGTACTTTCCAAGCCATTCTGTGAGCCTTGAGCAGTGAGCTTTGTGCAGGTGAGCTCCAGCTGCTGTCCAAGCAGGCTGTGACACAACCCCCACTGCAGCAATGGCCCTGGCGAAGGAGGAGGCTGTGGAGGATGAGCACCTGGAGATGTTTCCTCTCTTGCTGGTTGTGTTGCTGCAGCCTTGGTGTGTGGACAGGAAACCACAGAAGCCAAGAGCTGCTCTGCTCAGCAGCTTGCAAGAAAGAGCTTCCTCCAGGGGCAGGAGCTGCTGGGGCTTTGGGCTGGCTTGGAGCAAAGCAGCCCTCAGAGAGCCCTGCAGTTCTTCTCTTGGTGGCCACTCAACAGAGGCAGAAGATGGCAAGTGAGGGTCAGGAGGTCAAGTTGCATGTGTTGCATGTGTGGCTGCATTGTGAGTTACATGTGTGTGGTAGAGTAAACCTCCTTGAACTTTACTCCAAGCTAGCTCCATGGTCAAGGGCTGCCTTTTCTCCTGACTCTGTCCCCAGCAAGCTGCCCCTGGCTGCCTGCTTCCCAGGGTCCTGCTCCTGCTTGGTAGCCCTGAGATAATTTTGTCCTTCAGGGCATCCAGAAGCTCTCCTGCTTCAGATCTGAGCTCTGGAGATTGGCTCCTCCAGAAGAGTTTCCTTAGATTGGTTTTGGTGTCAACGTCAGAGGAAATGCCCAGGGCCCTCAGGTGTTGAGGATGGGTTTGGAGCATCATGACAGGTTGCCACAGTCCAGCCATAAAAACTAATCCTGTAAAGAAACCTCGTAGGGTCATCATTAGAGGAGACTCCCTACTGAAGGGAGCAGAGGGCCCAATCTGCAGACCAAACCCACCTCATAGAGAGGTCTGCTGCCTCCCTGGTGCCCAGGTAAGGGACTTTGTAGGTAAAGTTCCCAACCTTGTGAGTCCTTCAGACTACTACCCACTTCTGGTCTTTCAGGTGGGTAGTGACGATGTATCAATGAGAGGCTCACAATCAATTAAAAGAGATTTCAGAACCTTAGGACAACTGCTAAAGGGATCAGGACCTCAAGTTGTGTTCTCCTCTATCCCTCTAATGTCAGTGATGGACAAGAGAATATATAGGAAGAGCCAAGAGGTCAATTCATGGCTCCGGGGCTGGTGTCACCGACAGGGCTTTGGGTTCTACAATCACAGCTCCCTTTACAAGGCACCAGAGCTGCAAACAACAAATGGGATGCACTTGTCCCAGAGGGGGAAAAGGATCCTGGGGCAGGAATTGGCAGGGCTCATTGATAGGGCTTTAAACTAGATTTGAAGGAGGAAGGGGTGCATAGTCTTCTGCTGGCCAGTGACAAACAGAGGGGCAGCTCACCAGAGGCAGAGGGATGGAGAGCTACTGAGGGCTCTCCACTTGCTGCCCTGAGGCAAGCCACGAATGATGCTCCAGGACACTCTGTGGAAATCAAGGGGAGTTGGCACAAGAGGAGGACAGGGCCAGCCCAGCTGAAGTGCCTCTGGGAAAATGCACCCAGCTTGGGCAACAAACAGGATGAATTAAGGGCACTGTGCTGCTGGGATGTCATGACATAGTGGCTATTACTGACACTTGGTGGCATGATTCCCAGGACTGGAATGCAGGGATAGATGGGTACAAGCTCTTTAGGAAGGATAGGCAGGGAAGGAGAGGAGGAGGTGTTGGCCTCTATGTCGGTGACCAGCTGGAATCAGTGGAGCTCCACCTGGGGAAGGATGATAAGCTGGTTGAGAATGTATGGGTTAAAATTAAAGGCAAGACAGGGGAAGGAGATGTTACTGTAGGGGTCTGCTACAGGCCACCTGACCAGCAGAGCCAAGCAGATGAGGCCCTCCACAGGCAAATAGAAGCTGCTTCCAGGTCACAAGCCCTGGTCCTCATGGGGGATTTCAACCACCCTGACATCTGCTGGAGGGACAACACAGCAAGGCACCAGCATTCCAGGATGTTCCTGGATTGCATAGATGACAACTTCCTCCTCCAAATGGTAGAGGAACCACCAAGAAAAGGTGCTATGCTGGACCTTGTTCTCACCAACAGGGAAGGGCTGGTAACCAGTGTGAGGCTCAGAGACAGCCTTGGCTGCAATGACCATGAAGCAGTTGAATTTAAGATCCTCAGGGCAACCAGAAGGACGTATTCTAAGCTTACAACCCTGGACTTCAGGCGTGCAGACTTTGATGGCTTCAGGGATCTGCTGGCCAAAGTGTCGTGGGACAAAGCCCTAGAGGGAAGAGGGGCCCAGGACAGCTGGTCAGTATTCAAGGACCACCTCCTCTGTGTCCAGGAGCAATGTATACCAACAAAGAGAAAAGCAGGGAAGAATGCTGGGAGGCCTGCCTGGATGAGCAAGGAGCTGCTGGACACGCTATCACTTAAAAGGAAGCTCTACAAGGAGTGGAGGAAAGGACAGCTGGAATGGGGGCAGGTAAGGAAGCTGCTCGAGCAGTAAGAGACCTGGTTAGGAAAGCCAAAGCACAGCTTGAATTGAATCTAGCCAGGGAGGTTAAAGGGAATAAGAATTTCTACAGGGATATTAATGGTAAAAAGAAGCCTAGGGAAGGTGTGGGCCCCCTCAGAAAGGAAACAGGTGAAATGGTCACAAGGGACCTGGATAAGGCTGAGGTTCTCAATGACTTCTTTACCTCAGTCTTCACTGCAGGGGCCTCCAGCCACAGTCCTGGAATAGTCATGGAAGCTAATGGCAAGAACCAGAAGGAAGAACTGCCCATCATAAGTGAAGATCAGGTTGGTGATCACCTGAAGAACCTGAAAGTGTTCAAGTCCATGGGACCCGAGGGGATACACCAACGGGTATTGAGAGAACTGGCAGAGGAGGTTGCTAAACCCCTCTAGTATATTCCAAAAGTCCTGGCAGTCAGGGGAAGTCCCCACTGACTGGAAAAGGGGAAACATTACTCCCATTTTCAAAAAGGGGAAGAAGGAAGAACCAGGGAACTACAGGCCAGTCAGTCTCACTTCTGTGCCTGGTAAGATCATGGAGCAGATCCTCGTGGAGGCACTACTGAGACAGAAGAATAGTGAAGAGGAGATTGGGTACAGTCAGCATGGGTTTACCAAGGGCAAATCCTGCCTGACAAAACTGGTGGCCTTCTATGACAAAGTCACAACATTAATAGATGAGGGGAGAGCAACTGATGTCGTTGACCTGGACCTGAGCAAAGCCTTCCACACTGTCCCACACCACATCCTGGTCTCCAAACTGGTGACACATGGGTTTGATGGGTGGACCACAAGATGGATAAAGAACTGGCTTGATGGCTGCACCCAAAGAGTGGCTGTCAATGGCTCCATGTCCCAGTGGAGGCCAGGGACAAGCGGAGTCCCTCAGGGATCAGTCCTCCTTGTCCATCACTGACATTAGAGGGATAGAGGAGAACACAACTTGAGGTCCTGATCCCTTTAGCAGTTGTCCTAAGGTTCTGAAATCTCTTTTAATTGATTGTGAGCCTCTCATTGATACATCGTCACTACCCACCTGAAAGACCAGAAGTGGGTAGTAGTCTGAAGGACTCACAAGGTTGGGAACTTTACCTACAAAGTCCCTTACCTGGGCACCAGGGAGGCAGCAGACCTCTCTATGAAGTGGGTTTGGTCTGCAGATTGGGCCCTCTGCTCCCTTCAGTAGGGAGTCTCCTCTAATGATGACCCTACGAGGTTTCTTTACAGGATTAGTTTTTATGGCTGGACTGTGGCAACCTGTCATGATGCTCCAAACCCATCCTCAACACCTGAGGGCCCTGGGCATTTCCTCTGACGTTGACACCAAAACCAATCTAAGGAAACTCTTCTGGAGGAGCCAATCTCCAGAGCTCAGATCTGAAGCAGGAGAGCTTCTGGATGCCCTGAAGGACAAAATTATCTCAGGGCTACCAAGCAGGAGCAGGACCCTGGGAAGCAGGCAGCCAGGGGCAGCTTGCTGGGGACAGAGTCAGGAGAAAAGGCAGCCCTTGACCATGGAGCTAGCTTGGAGTAAAGTTCAAGGAGGTTTACTCTACCACACACATGTAACTCACAATGCAGCCACACATGCAACACATGCAACTTGACCTCCTGACCCTCACTTGCCATCTTCTGCCTCTGTTGAGTGGCCACCAAGAGAAGAACTGCAGGGCTCTCTGAGGGCTGCTTTGCTCCAAGCCAGCCCAAAGCCCCAGCAGCTCCTGCCCCTGGAGGAAGCTCTTTCTTGCAAGCTGCTGAGCAGAGCAGCTCTTGGCTTCTGTGGTTTCCTGTCCACACACCAAGGCTGCAGCAACACAACCAGCAAGAGAGGAAACATCTCCAGGTGCTCATCCTCCACAGCCTCCTCCTTCGCCAGGGCCATTGCTGCAGTGGGGGTTGTGTCACAGCCTGCTTGGACAGCAGCTGGAGCTCACCTGCACAAAGCTCACTGCTCAAGGCTCACAGAATGGTTTGGAAAGTACCTTCAAGACCACTTAGCTCCAAGCCTCTGCCATGGGCAGGGACACCTCCCACTAGAGCAGCTTGCTCCAGGCCCCATCCAAACTGCCCTTCAATAGCTCCGTGGAGGGGCTACGTGGAGCTGGTTGCCGAGTATCGTGGAAACCCAATAGCAGAGGAACAAAATGTTGGGGGTGCCTCTGCCAACCAAAGCTGCTGGAGACCATCAGCAAATCCCCCTCAGCCCCAGCTCTGATCTCACTCAGGAAGAGGAGGATGGCAGTTAGAAGCCAGCTGGGCATGGCCTGGCTTTGCCGTGAGGAGCTTTGACTCGCACATGGACAGCATCAGTCCAGCAAGAACTTCCTGAGAGCTCACAAAGCCTGGGCCTCAATTTGCAGAGGCTCTGCATGGGCAGGGTTTGTTGTGAGGGGGCTGAGGCAGAGCACTGCCTAGGTCCATGTCCTTGCCCACGCGGCCAGACCACTGCAGCACCTTTGGATCATGGTCAGGTGTCCCCTGGCATCATCCCTGGCAGGCCAAGGCAGAGCAGCTGGCAGAGCAGCCAGCCAAGGGCAGAGCAGGCTGAGGAGCGAGGCTCAGGAGGGCTTTGCAGGGAGGATGCTGCTCCTGAGGACCAAGCCAGCAGCCAGGGCTGGAGCTGCAGGCTCTGAAGCCAGGGGACATGAAGACGAGGGCTCTGCATGGGCAGGGTTTGGTGTGGGGGGGCTGAGGCAGGGCCCCCGCTCAGCACAGCCTCTGCTTGTGGCCAGGACCCTGCTGGCCACGGAAATGCGGCAGGGCCAGGCCCCAGCGCTGCAGGACACAGGCCACCAGCTGCTGGTCCTAGCTCAGAGCCCAGCAGAGGCTGGCAGCAGGCAGAAAATGCTGGGGCAGGGGGGATGTGCCCAGCTGGCTCCTTCTGCCTCTGCCTTCCTGCTGCTGCTGCTGCTGCTGCTGCTGGGTGAGTTGGGGGATGCCTTGGCCTCGGGGCTCAGCTGGGCACAGGGCTTGGTGACCATGGGGGTGCTGGGCTGAGGCTTCATCTTGAGCATCTGCCAGGGCTTTGGCAGCCTGCAGGATCCTATGGTGCTGGGCTCTGAGGGGAGGGTGGCCAAGGGGGCAGGGCAGGAGCCATGCTGGGCACAGGGCAGGCTGGGCAAGGGGCATGTGGAGCAGCCCTGCAGCCAGGAGGGGCAGAGCTGCTGTGGGGAGGGCAGCAAGGCCATGGCCTCCTACAGCTGCAGCCCAGCTGGCAGCAAAGGAGCTGCTGCTGCAACATCTGCATCAGGCGGTTTGGGTCATGCTGTGGGGCTTGGCAGGGGCTGCAGAGCTGTGGGGAGCCAGGGGCAGCACCCAGAGGAGCAAAGCCACCCAAAAGGGGCTTGGAGGGTGTCTGTGGAGGAGCTTCTGTGCTGCTGTGTGCTGCAGGAGAAGCAGGGTGCAGAGACCGGGCTGGGTAGGTGGTTGCCCAGCAGGGGACTTCAGCAGTGGGCAGCTGGGCAGAGCCACCTGGCTGAGGCAGGTCCCTGCCCCTCTAACCAAAGCCCTCTGTGCCCCACGCTGCAGGTGCTGCTGGGACCAACCAGGACGTCTGCAGCTGGCCAGCTGATGGTGAGCCTAGGGCTGGGCCAGCAAAGGGCCTTGTGTGGGGTGGCTGCAGGAGCAGAGATGGGCTTTGTTCCCCAGATGGGAAGCCCTGCAGAGGGGGAGACTCCAGGAAGGCTGCTCTGGGCCATCCCTGGGCCATCTCTGCAGGTGACCTCCCAGCTCCTCAGCTCTCCCTGAGCAGCTCCACAGCTCAGCAAGGAGAACAGGTTTGGCTCTTCTGCACCATTGGTGTGAACTCCCCAGCTACCAGAGTTGTCTTCTGCAAGGACCGTCTGGAGATCTTCAGCACTAAAGCCATTTTGGGTGAGCAGAGCTACGTCAGGGTCTTGACCATGAAGCTGGAGACCGTGGGGACCTACAGATGTGGGTACCAGGTGAGGAGTGACTCCAACCAAGTGAGAAGCTCTGCCCTCAGTGCTCCCAGGAACCTGACTGTCACAGGTGAGTCCTGGCCCTTTAAGCTCCCACGGATGCCAGCTGAGATCAGGGACCCTGCCATGTCCAGCTGCAGCCTCTCATCTTGTCCTTTTTTCCTGCCAGCTCCTGAGTCCACCTGCCAGGCAGGACCCGCAGGTGAGTGACTCCCTCTGTATCCTCCAGCATCAGGCTGAGTTCTGCTGGGCTGCTGCCAGCAGGACATGGGGAGGTTCCCCAGCAAGGATCTGAGGCCATGACCTGCTCCGTCCTTCTCCTCATCTCACCCCTTCTTCTGCAACCCCTTCTGTCCCCACCAGCTGCCCTGCCCCAGGGCCACCAGAGCTGCACAGGCATTGTGCTGGCAGTGGTGCCCATCTTCCTCTTTCTCCTGGCTACTGCCATGTCCTGTGCCATCAAGAGAGGTGAGTGATTGAGGGACAGAAGGTCAACCCTTAGCCCCAGATCCCACCCTGCCGCAGGGCTGCTGCTGCCTGACCTATCCCAGGATGGGAGGGACAACTCCTTTCCCCCTTTCCATGGGAAGCTGAACCTTTCAGGGCTTTCCTTGACCATGGAATCATGAAAGGTGGAAAACACCTTGGAGATCATCAAGTCCAACCTTCAACCCAACACCACTGAACCATGTCCTGCAGCAGGGGACCCCTCAGCTCCTTGAGGAATCCAAGGTTCTGAGACTGGGAAGCTCTTCCCTGCCCTTGGATGACAGAGTGGGGAGGAAGAGACCAAACCCAGCCCTGCCCCACGTGGCTTTTGGCTGGCAGCCCTTTGGGCAGCAGAAGCAAGGCTTGGAGCTGGCCCCGGTGGAGCCCTCACAGCTCCTGGACACTTAGGCTGTGCACAGCTGCTGAGAGCTTGGGAAAAGCCAGGCTGGGAACTGGGAATGGTGACTGTGGGGGGCTGCAGGGAGGTGTGGAGCTGCAGCCCCTCATCGTTAGATGGAGCCAGGGGATGAAACCAGGGAATCATGGAATTGTTGTGGTTGGAAAAGGTCTTGGAGGTCATGGAGTCCAACCTTCATCCCAGCACCACCATAGCCACTGAACCATGTCCCCAAAGGCCATGTCCACATCTGCTGTAAGCCCCCCGAGAGTCCAGCCGTGAGCTTCTCGGGAGTCCGATGCCACGGCCGCCAGGAATAAACACACAGAGAAGAGGACCTGTGCAGCAACAACTGCCAGTGCTTTAATGAATATCATCAGGGCTTAAATACCTCTTGTCTCTCCTCACAGTTCTTGCCCATCACACTTTCCCAGAGAGAGAAGAGTCCCCCTCAACATCTTATCTCACAGCTGCTCTTCCCCCTGGAGCTATTTACATTTCACGACAAGGGAGGATACTTAGAGCTCGTTAACACCGAGGTCACTAGGCTGCCAGCAGCCTACCTCAATCCACACACAACTTGCCTGGACACCTGCAGGGATGGGGACTGCAGCACCTCCCTGGGCAGCCTGCAGCCTTCCAGCCACAGCCTGGCCAGCCAGGGCTGGCCCAGAGCTCTTCCTCCCCACCTCTCCCTTTCTTTGCCTTGCAGGGGCCTGCAGAGAGAGATGCCAAAGGTGAGCAGCAAACCCTCCTGGCTGTGGGGCTCCTGGGGGATGGAGATGGGGACATCCTGGGTGCCTTCAGGTGCTCCTTGGTCTGTGTTCAGATGTTCAGAGGTGGCTTCCCTGGGCTGCAGGCAGGGTGGAGCAGAGCTTGCCCTGAGCTTGGCTCCAGACATGGAGCTGCTGCAAGACTACATCAGCCATGGGCATGACCCCAATGGCCCCAGTAGAGCCTGGACACAGACCCCCAGAGCCTTCCCTCTTCTCCAGGCAGCAGCAAGAGCCCAGCCAAGAGATAGAAGAGGCCCCCTACAGCCAAGTGCATTGTGAGTAGCCCCTTCTTCCTCCCACTGAGCCATGGAGCACCCCTCTGTCTGCTGGGACCCTCTTCCTGGGGGTTGGTTACCCTCCAGCACCAGCAGCAGCCTTGTGCTCATCAACCAGCCATGCCCTGGCCTTAGGAGCTCCAAAGAGCTGCAGGGACACATCCCAAAGCCACTTTCCACTCTTCCCATCCTTGTGCTGCCATCCCAAGCCCACCTGTGGTCTCACCAATAACCCAGGGGGACGTGGAGATCATCTGCTCACCACCCAACAAGGCCAGGCTCCTCCCAGCTCTGTTGCACCCCCAGGTTCTGCTGCCTGGAGATGAAAGGTGACAACATCCCAAGGATGACGGGGACCAACCCCAGCTGCTGCCAGGGCCTTTCCTTGCCCTGCTGGCCCCAAGGCTGCAGTCCAGCCCCAAGGCTGCAATCCACCCGCCAGCCCAGCCTCGGAGTTGTCACGCTCCAGGATTTGCCTCTGCCCTCCTTTCTGCTTCCAAGCAGAGCAGCTGAGGCTGTGGGTCTGGTTCTGGAGCTCAGCTCTGGGCTTGCTCAGCCTGCAGAAGGGGAAGCTGAGTGCTGAGCAGGGCAGGGAACTCAGTGCTGAGCCCAGAGGGCCTGCTCTGCAAAAGGCAGGGGGAGGTCTCAGCCCCAGCCAAGCTCACAAGTTGGCTTTTGTCCCCCACCAGACTCCACCATTGCCCACGCTGGACAGAACAGGGTGAGTTGGGGCACAGCTTTGGCGCCAAGCCAGGGGCCTCAGGGCTGGGCTCTGCTGGGTGGGCTCCATGCTGGGCACTTGGGCTGGGCCACGGGGCTGTTGCCATCAGGAAGCCACCAAGAGCAGAAAAGAAGCAAAGAAATCAGGAGCCTCTGAGGAGCAGGGAACAGCCCCAGCTCTTGCTTTGTTCTGGCTCCTTGGACGTTGGCTTTGGTGCCATCAGGGGCTGCCCCAGAGTTTCCTTTTCCCTCTGCAGCCTTCTGTGCCACAGGTGGCCACCACCAGCACCTCCATCACCTACACCATGCTGAGCCAGGCAGGCAACCTGCCCAGATAGCTGAAAGGGGAATTGTCCACCTGGGCCTTCTCTCTCTGCTGGAGATCTCCTGTGCTGCTGGAATGGGGCTGGGGGGGTCCAGCTTGGGCTTTGTTGGCAGCTGGCAGCTTGATGCTGCTCCCCCAGCTCCTCACCTCACTGTGTTCCCTACCTTGCCCTTCCCAAGCCCACTGCCACCCACCACAAGCATCCTTGTGGGTTCTCAGTGGGGTTTTCCCCTTCAGCAGGACCCTGCCCTGTGCCAGACCCTTCACACATGCCCAGCTCTCGTTGGGCAAGGGCCAGCACTGGGCTTGGCATGGGTAGCAGCTGCCCACAAGCCTTGGCCATGCTAAGGTGCCCACAGCCATGCTGCCTGTGCTCAAAGCTGCAGGGATGTTGTGGTCTTGCTGCAGTGAGGAATAAACATCTCTGACTTTGTGTCCCTGCTTGTACCTCTGTCTTCTACAGTCCCTCAAGGCCTGGCATGGGGCTGGTGGCTGTGGAGAAGCTCTATAGGGATGGTCTGGGTGAGGGCACTGAGAGTTCTCTCAGGAGCTTGGGGCAGATGGCACCAAGCTGGGTAGCAGTGTTGGTCTGCTGGAGGGCAGGAAGGCTCTGCAGAGGGGTCTGGACAGCTTGGATGGATGGGCTGAGGCCAAGCTCAACAAGGCCAAGAGCTGAGTCCTGCACTTGGCTCACAACAACCCCACGAAGGCTCCAGGCTTGGGGCAGAGGGACTGGGAACTGCCTGGTGGAGAAAGACCTGGAGGAGTTGGTCAGCAGTGGCTGGAGATCAGGCAAGGTGTGCCCAGATGGCCAAGAAGGGCACCAGCAGCCTGGCCTGGGTCAGCAATGGTGCGGCCAGCAGGAGCAGGGCAAGGCTTGTCCCCCTGGACTGGGAGCACTGGAGAGGCCACCCCTTGAGTGCTGGGTCCACTTTTGGGCCCCTGACTCCAAGAAGGACATTGACAGGCTGGAACAGGTCCAGAGAAGGGTCTGGAGAACAGGGCTAGTGAGGAGCAGCTGAGGGACCTGGGGTTAGAATCACAGAATCAACCAGGTTGGAAGAGACCTCCAAGATCATCAAGTCCAACCTATCACCCGACCCTATCGAATCAACTAGACCATGGCACTAAGTGCCTCATCCAGGCCTTTCTTCAACACCTCCAGGGACATCAAGTCCACCCCCTCCCTGGGCAGCCCATTGGTGATGGTTGGAGGCCAGACAGATCCTCTCTTGCCCCGAGAAGGACAAAAGAATGACACTCACACAGATTGAAGAGTGATGGAAAGTTTAAATGGAAAAGCAATTGGTGAAACTACAAAAAGCTACAAGCATAGTGCCAAGAATATCCCAAAGCATACAGAGTCCCTCACATGATACCCAAAGGCTTCCCAACTCTTCCCTTCTCCCCACCTGAGGGTCTATCCAAAACCCCCAGGGCTCTTCCTTCCCCCCCTCCCCCCCGACTTCTAGGCTAGTCCCAGGCTGGCCAGGTCTGAGACTCCCCCCCTGGCCCCCGCTCCATTTTCCTCCTGGCATTAGGCCTAGGCAGACCTAAGAGGCCTTGAGGTACTCCCCCACCATTACCTGATAAGAGAGCATCTCCCACGGAAGCAGAGAGGGAAGAAAGAAAGAGAATGACTTTGCAGATGGATTTATAGGGCACAGGATTCATGGGCAGAAATAGGCTGTTTCCTGTGTCCACCTTGCTGGGTTGGACACTCAGAACACCGGAGGTGTAGCTTATGTGGCAGTAACAGGAGCCACCCAGCCTGAACTGCCACATTCCACCCCTTATTTCATACCCATAATTCCTGCACCCCAAACATATCATCAAATTAGAAATGGTCTCAGATGACATGTCTGGCAAAGTCCAAGTCTTTATCTGGGCATGCTTCCGAAGAGTCTCTCACTCAGGTAACAGTTCCAGTTCATTCCAGTTCTTCTCCCTCATCTGGTGGAACCTCCCAGTGACACAGAGTTCATTCTTCTGCCCAGTGGATCCTTCATGCATCCGATGGACATCCTGGCCACCTGGAAACAACCTCATAACTTCTCAATCAAATATCTATCTCCATCCGCTCAAGCGGCATGTTTCAACCCCTCAGGGCAATCGAGTCAGAACGATCAGGCTCATCGACTCCACTCCTTCCACCCCTCCAGGCAACAGCACGCTGAGACTTTCAAAAGCTGCACGGGCCTTTCCCAAGCCCAGTGCTGACTGCTTCCAGCCACGGCCCAGGCTACACGCATGCAGACCACACACAGGCACACCGCTCCCCCCGAGCGATAAGCGTACCGAGGCACGGCCACACCCGGCTACACAGCCCTCTCCCCAGGAGAAGAAGTGTCTGCACTGCAACCTGCCGAGAAGAGAGGCGGAGCCAGGTGCTAGGCGCCATTTTCAGAACGCCTCCGAAAATCAGGGGAGAGATAACAACAGCCTTCGCCCGATGTACGGAACAATGGAGCCGCCGTCGCCTCTGCCGCCACGGTACAGATCAAAACCGCTGCCACCCCTTGGGCCACACGAGCGGCTTTTCCAGCCAAAGCCATACTCGCTCCCTGGGCCTTGGAAGCAGGTTTGGAACTGGAGCCACCACTCGCCTTCTTGGATTGCAGGAACCACCGCTCACCTCCCCTCTGTGGCTAACCCCCACTGCCGCGGGACAAGCCGACTCTGGTCTGCTTACGACTGTCCCTCCCCCTCCTTGGCTCTGCGCCGCTCACCGCTCCGCATGGAACAAAAGGGAAAGGGACAGGCACTGCATTCTTAAGCTTTTCCCCAATGTCCGTGGTTACAGAATCACCTGCTGCTGCCTTGGCATGGCAGGAGGGATTCCACACCACAGCTATGCACCAGGCTGTTCCCTCGGAACCATAAAACATCCACACGGTCGCCCCGGCACAAAGCCTTGAGCCCAACCACCAATACCAACAACGCCCAGATACCCATTTTAACTCTTCCATCTCTACACTTCTCCAATCCAATTTTCAGAGTTCCCTGCAGCAACCATCCTCTGCTACCAATAATCTGTGCTGGTTTGAGGCCAGACAGATCCTCTCTTGCCTCGAGAGGGACAGAAGAATGACACTCACACAAACGGATTGAAGAGTGACGGAAAGTTTAAATGGAAAAGCGATTGGTGAAATTACAAAACACTACAAGCATAGTGGCAGACATGTCCCAAAGTGTAGCTTACATGCATAAACAGTTCAGCAAAATGCAGGAAACAAAAAAAAACCCAGCACAAAGTAGAACCCCCAAACCAGCAGCTACCCCACTCCCACTTGTCTTGGCAGTATCCCTGTGGAAAAGAGCCAACACCCAAAACCTGCAACCCAGAAGCAGCTACCAGAACAGGAAGCTTGCCATGTTGCAACCTGAACTTCAAGCCCCATAATACTTTGCTGCAGCCAGCACTTTCATTTTGAAGACAGCATGAGGCAGCAGATTAAAACTCAATTTGTGACATTCATACAGTCTTGGTCAATGGGATTTTTTGCCAATTGGAAGGTCAGAATGTCATCAGCAAAACTCATTCACCTTTCAACAGTCCAGTTGGGCCTGTGCAAATGGCCTGTGCAAATGGAGAATGGTATCTGACAGTTGACTTCCATGCCCTGAGAGAAGTAACACCACCCATAAGTATGGCTGTACCAGACATGATGGAACTCCAATATCAGCTGGAATCCAAAGAGGCCAAATGGTTATGCTGCCACAGACATTGCTAATGCTTTCTCCTAAAAGGTGAAAGGACCTGCCAGAGAAATCCAGTTTCTGGGAATGCAGTGGCAAGATGGTCATCGTCACATTCTAATGGATGTGATAAACAAAGTCTCTAGCATCTAGGTGAGCAGGGCATTGGTCTTCAGATTTTGTTAAGGAGTTCATCATGACACCCAACACAAATTCCAGCTGATGGACCTAAGTCTCCATATCCTTCAGACTTCTCTCCACCTCATGCAACACTTGTGTTTCCTCCACCATCATTCCCAACTTGCTCTATTCCTATCCCATCCAATGTCCAGCTCCCCTGCAGTGAGCAGGGACATCTCCAATAATTTATTCCAGATCCAGCAATGTGTCCTGACATCAAAGGAGGTCAACAGCATCATGAGCTGTAGCAAGAGTAGTGCAGTCAGTAGGTGGAGGCAAGTGATGATTCCAATTTACTCGTTACATCTAAGGCCCCATTTAGATATTGAGTTAAGTTTGTGTTGCATGGAAACAAGAAAGACAGTGGGAAACTGGTGTGAGTTCAGTGGAGGGTCACTGTGAAAGCACTGGACGTCTTGCATGATGCAGGGAAGCTGAGGGAGCAGTGCTTGATAGTCCCTTCCCCTCTGGGCTAAAGGCTTACCCTGGGGAGTCCAGTCCTCCTTAAAACTTGACAGGGCTTTCGACACTCAATCTTTCTGTAGCTTTCAGCAAAGGTATCTCCTTTACGGATTCCTCAGGCAAACTGAAGCACGTCAGCTTTCCCAGAGTGCTGGCTTCTTTTCCATGTTCTTCTTCTTCTCCGAGGCTGCTAGTATGTGTGCATGTGGGAGTGAGAAGACTTACAGGCAATGGCTTAAGTGCTGTGAGCTTACAAAGCTGAAGCAGTGAGAGAGAGCAAAGCCCTGGTAACAAAAGGAGAGAGGAAAAGGAGAGAGCAACTCGTTTACAAGTAGGGTAATACTTATAATTTTCTTGAGGCTAGATTTTGACCAATGGGCACTCTTATCCACGACCTGCTTTAGCCTATAGAATGCTTGAAACTAGAATTATGCCATTAAATGTGAGAAGCATGAGCATCTCGTGCGATGGGTGCATGTAGTTGTTTACCCCTTAGAAGGCAAGTTGGCGCCTGGGCCTTTGTCCCCCACTCCAGAAAGGAGGGTGGAAGGAGGAATCTTGCCCAAACATGTTGGGACAAGTTTTCCAGTATTTGGGGCATAATTCTGGGCATATGGTGCCTTCACCACACCTCACATCTCTGTTGGGGAGACAGGAGGGTTAACCCTTTTACCACATGTTAATCTGTTACAATGACACAAATGGAACAGAATTGCCTATACTCAGTGATAGGCATGCTCCAAAAACACCCTGAAATGAGCCTTTCCTGGCTAAAATCTGACCTTTTCTTCTGAGAATCCCTGATGCTGCTTTAAATCCCAGAAGCTCTGATCTGTGAAGCTTTATGGGCAACAAATGGATAACAGGAAGGTTAAGAAACAGTTCAAACTGGTCAAAAGTCTGGAGAGGAGGAGGCTCAGGGGAGACCTTATTGCCGTGTACAACTACCTGAAGGGTGGTTGTAGCCAGGTGGGGGTTGGTCTCTTCTCCTAGGCAACAAGTGACAGAACGAGAGGACACGGTCTCAAGCTGTGCCTGGGGAGGTTTAGGCTGGATATTAGGAAGAAATTCTTCACAGAAAGAGAGATTGGCCATTGGAATGGGCTGCCCAGGGAAGGGGTGGAGTCACCATCCTTGGAAGTGCTTAAAATAAG
This sequence comes from Indicator indicator, assembly GCF_027791375.1. Lineage (NCBI taxonomy): Eukaryota > Metazoa > Chordata > Aves > Piciformes > Indicatoridae > Indicator > Indicator indicator. The sequence continues at coordinate 183,330 of NW_026539188.1, forward strand.
ATTGGATGAGGCACTTAGTGCCATGGTTTAGTTAATTAGATGGTGTGGGGGATAGGCTGGATTTGATGATCTCAAAGGTCTTTTGTAACCTGGTTAATTCTGTGATTCTGCGATCTGTAAATATTCATCAAACGCCCTCTCAGTCTTCTCTTCTAAACAGCCCCAGGTTTTACATGTCTCCTGATAGAAAAGAGATTTTAACTGCTAAAAAGGTCGAAGACCTCATCTGGAGAGGTATCTCACAGCTGTCATGAAGAAAGAAATCCCAGTGCCTTCAGGACACCTGACAATACCTCATTGCATAAATGCTTCATAATTCCATTCCTTCATGTCTTGGAGTCTGGGATTTATCCCATGTGATCCTTTAGCCTACTTCTTTCTCCTGAAGAGGTGTTCCTTAAGGGCTGACCTAGGCAAGCTGTGGTAGGGAGTGGGAAAGGAAGGAAGGAAATGCTGATTCTAGTTCTTTGTTTTTACAGTTTCCACCCTAGCTTTTTGTCTGATATTTCAAGTCCCTACTGAGTTCCCAGGCTCTTTTCCTTTCAAATAACCAAAAAAGGACAGAAGAAAGGACTGCATGGGGATACTCCTCAGACTGCTGCTTTACTGCAGTCTTTCCCAAATCAGACACTGCCTTTTTACTCGAACTTTTTCACAGCCTTTGAACACCAAAACCTTTTTTTGTTTTTCTTGTGCACACACAGGGCACCAGTTGTGGTTTCTGTTCCCTCAAGTCATTAATATTCTAGACCCAGCCTGCTGGTCCCAGGGCAACAAACTGAAATACAAACTTATCAATGAGTTCATGGAGAGGTGGCCACTTACCACAGACAGGTCAATGGCCCTGATCTGCCAGACAAGCACCTGTTTATTGGGAGACACTTGCTTCACTTCCCTTCCCACAGCCTACTGGCCTTCAAATTCACTGTTTATAAAACACTCTTCTGCTTTCACTCTCACTGGTGGCTTTCAACACCTGTTTCACAGAATCACACAGAAACACAGAATTGTCAGGGTTTGAAGTGACCTTAAGGATCATCCACTTCCAACACTTTCCACTAGATCAGATCCACAACCAGACTGGCCTTAAAAGCTTCCAGGGATGAGGAACCATCACCTCTTTGGGCAACCTGTTCTAGTGTCTCAGTACCCTTATGGTGAAGAACTTCTTCCTAATGTCTAACCTAAATCTCCCCTCCTCTGGCTTGGATCCATTCCCCCCAGTCCTATGACTACCAGACATCCTAAACAGTCCCTCTCTAGTTTTCTTGTAGGCCCCCTTCAGATACTGTTCTAGTGCTACAGAATTCTGTTATCACCATAATCTCATCTGCTGTCATAAGGGTCCAAAGCTCAGAAAAACTTCTTATAATCTACCAGCCCTGGGTTCCCACAGATGTGAAGATGAGCCTGGGAAAGGATGAGAGCAGATTGAGGTGTTTCTCTACTTTTTCGGTTTCCCAATAACCAAACCAGTAACTGTCAGTAACTCAAGAGAAATTAGAATCCTAGAATGCAATGGGTTGGAAAAGACCATTAAAGAACATCTAAGCCAACACCCTGCAGTGATCAGGAAAGTCCCCAGCTGGATCAAGGTGCTCAATGCCCCATCAAGTCTGAAGTCTAATTCTCCAAGTCTAATCTATTTCGCCCATGACAACAATTGTCACAGAGCTGTTGGAGCAAGTGCCAAGGGAGGCCACAAAGATGATCCAAGGGCTGGAGAACCTCTGCAATGAGGACAGGCTGAGGAAACTGGGGATGTTCAGTCTGGAGAAGAGAGGGCTCCAGGGGGACCTTAGAGCTGCCTTCCAATGCCTGAAGGGAATGTACATGAAGGCTGCAAATGTGTCTGGTGACAGGCCAAGAGCGAATGGTTTGATGCTGAGGGAGAGGAGGGTTAGACTGAAGCTGAGGAAGAAATTCTTCAGTAAGTGAGTCTTGGGACTCTGAAATCGGTTGTCCCAGGGAGGTTGTGGCTGCCTCCTGTCTGGGGGTGTTCAAGGCCAAGTTGGATGAGGCCTTGAGCAGCTGAGTCTATTTGAGAGGTATCCCTGACTATTGTAAGGGAGGTTGAAATCTGAGGTCCATTCCAACTTAAACCAGTCTATGATACTTAGATCCATGGGCTTTCTACACCCAGTTCCTCCCATTTTCTCTCCCTGTCCTGATGGATGAGGTGGGAGCAAGTGTCTCTGCTATTGTTTGGCTGGTAGCCAGCATTATCCCAACAGTGGTGGAGATAACTGAGGCATGCTCAGTACCCTGTCAAACTTTATCATACTCTTGGAAAACACAGACTCTTTTTATTCCTTATCCTCCCATAAATTTTCCAGTGAAATTAAAACTTAAATGAAGTGCTTTGAAAACAGTAAATTTTGCTTCAAAATACATTTATTTCATTTCTTAATACAAAAAATGGCAGAATTTCTCTTGTCAACATTTAGGGATGGCCTTCAATTGAGCATAAATATAAACCATGGAATAAAAGTCATGTTGTCTAGAAAAAGAAAACAACTGAAACTATTGCTCTACAGGCAAAATTTCATGATCTGTGATGGGAACTCAGAGTGCTGCCTGGGGCTTTCTGAACCTTCTTTCAATGAGCTGACTTTTGAAGTTTTTTTATCCTTTCTCATTTTTTCCTCCTGTTTAAGTCTCAGGTTTCCTTAGTTTTAGACTACTCACGTCTGAGACTTAACTTTTCCCTTCTTCTTTCCACTGAACTCTTGTTCTCTAGTCCATTAGGACCTCACAGTCATACTTAAGGAAACTTTAATGGGACAGGAATTAAGATTGGATGGATAAGAGGTGTGGATGTCCCTTTCCCTTTGGATAGAAATGGATAAAACTTCTCTGCAGGATTCTTTTCAAGTGTTAGAGGCATTCTCACTATGGTAACCTTCTGCGCTACTTCATAAAAGTTCACTTGGCCTTCCTCCAAGTCCAGAAGCACACCAACCACTGCACTGCTCATCTGTTGCTTCTCAATCCTGCAGACTCCCTCACTAGAGAAAATCTCTCCCTGAGACCTGTGCAGAGCCCAATAGTCCTCCCCTAGAAGTCTCCCTTCTTTCTTCCGTCTCCCTTCATCCCTCACCACCCCCAGCATCCAGTTCTGCTGCTGGTCTACCTCCACCTCCCAGTAGTGTGTCCCATCTGCAAACCCTTCCGTCCCCAGCAGGACAGGGACTGTGGAGAGAGTGTTGGCTTCAGCAGATTCAGATGTGCTGCTGTCAACATCTGGAGCCCCTGGCACCTGAAGCTCCAGCACTTGGCAGTCAGGAGTCATAGTGATGGTAACTGGAGGGGAAAAGGAGAATTATCCGATGAGTAGAGTGTCTGAAGGACCTCAACTCTGCACCTGGCTAAGGGCTGAAGTGATCTGATTCGTCCCCATGTGATTCACCAAGGAATGCTGAAGTTACTGATGGACCAAGAGGAGCCTGGGAGCTCTCACAATCAAGTCCTTGCTTGGTGTGCAAGTGATAGAACCACAGAATTGCTTTGGTTGGAAGAGACCTTGAGGATCATCAAGTCCAACCATTAATGCAGCACAGCCAAGTCACCACTAAACTATGGCCCTTGGCACAACATCTACACAGCTTTGAAACTCCCCCAGGGATGGGGATTCTACCACGGGCCTGGGCAGTCTGGGCTGGGGATTGACAACCCTTTTGGGGACAAATGAAATGTCTGAAGTCCACACTCTTTACCCTAAATCTCATTCCTCTTTTCCATAGGCGCATCCTTCTCCAGAATTGTGTCCACACCCCATCCTAGATCTAGACACCTTTCAGCAACTCTTTTTCTTGGTCTTCCCAACAGCAACATCCCAGCCTCATGACCTATTAAGCAAGCCAAGCATGTTCCTGTGACTCCAGCTCAGCTGGTGTCTCTCTCCCATCATGATATTGTCATTTCAGAGTAGCTTGGACAGATGCCCACTTCGTCTTCACACTCTTCCTCCTGCCAGCTTACCTGCACAGTTTCGGGCTTCCCAGAAAGCTACAGAAAGGAAACCAAGAGTCAGAGTCTGTTGGGCAGTTAGATAGCTGTCAACCTCTTGCTGTCTACTGATGTCTGGTTAGTGTCACAGAACCATAGAACTGTTGAGGGTGGAGGAGACTTTTGGGATGGGTGGACTGATTGCTGAGAAGCTTCCCATGAGCTAGCAGTGCCCTCATGCAGTCCAGAAAGGAAACCTTGTGCTGGGCTGCATCAAGAGAAGTGTGGCCAGCAAGGCAAGAGAAGGGATTCTGTCCTTGACTCCACTCTGATGAGACCTCACCTCCAATCCTGCCTCCAGCTCTGGTGTCCCCGGGAGAAGAAGGACACAGAGCTGTTGGAGTGATGAGCCAAGGGCTGGAGCACCTCTGCTGTGAGGCCAGGCTGAGGGAGTTGGGGTTGTTCAGACTGGAGAAGACTCCAAGAGGACCTTAGATCTGCCTTCCAGTAACTGAAAGGATCCTCCAGGAAGGCTGCAGAGGGACTTTTCCTGAGGGTGTCTAGAGACAGGACAAGGGGAAATGGTTTGAAGCCAAGGGACAGCAGGGTAAGACTGGATCTTAGGAAGAAGTTCTTCAGAATGAGGGTGGTGAGACTCCAGAATGGGTTGTCCAGGGAGGTTGTGGACACCTCCTACCTGAGGGTGTTCAAGGCCAGGGTGGATGAAACTTTGAGCAGCTGTCTCATGGAGAGGTGTCCCTGTCCATGGCAGGGGGTTTGGAGTAGATTTGTGAGGTCCCTGCCAACCTGTGATTCTATGACCATGATCATCAAGTTCAACTGCTTGCCTAGAGCTCACAATCCCACCACTACTGCTGACCTAAGTATCTGGCTCAGGGTTGAGCCAGTGCAGTCACTTACCCAGCTCAGCGTGGAGTCGCTCTGCAAGGAAAAGATGTTCTCGTTATCAACTCTTATTTTGTGAGGGTATTTTTAAAATCAGGCAACCCCAAACACAGGAGACCAAGCAATGCCATGGTTCAGCATGAGGACTTCCTTAACATGTTTGATTTAATTTCTTATGACTTTGTGGCAATGTGAGGGACACAAAGTGGACCTCAAGAAAAGGTCTGTGCTTGTTTACATTCAGGAAGCATTTCAGAGGATATCAAGTTGGCCAGTTGGGTTGTGTGGAGGAAATTTCTTGGCTGTCATAGTTCAGGTGGAGGTGGTTTGTAAGGAAGCAGATGGACTTGATGATCTTAGAGGTCTTTTACAACCCAAACAATTCTATGGTTCCATGAGAAAAACACAAAGAAGAGAATCATAGAACCATGGAGCTGTTGAGCATGGAAGAGACTTTTGAGATCATCAAGTCCAACTGCTCACCTGGAGCTCACAATCCCACCACTGCTGCTAAGACACCACCATTAAACCACAGCCCTCAGCTCCACATCCACACATCTCTTAAATACCTTCAGGGATGGTGACTCCACCACCTCCCTGGGCATCCTGTTCCCGTGCTCGAGATCCTTTTCTGTGAAGAAATTGTTCCTAATGTCCAACCTGAACCTCCCTTGGCACAACTTGATGCTATTTCCTCTTCTCCTGCCACATGTAGCAATACTGAAGTAGATTTCAAGTAAGAATTATTCTGGTGAGAATTATTCATAGTCCAGAGAAATCTTATCGCAAAGAGACAAAGTTCTTGAAGGAGAAAACTGAACCTCACTGTGAGGAGATTGATAGATTCACAGAGTGGCTTGAATTGGAAGTGACTTTAAAAATCACCTAGTTCCTATCCCCTGCCATGGGCAGGGACACCTCCCACCAGCCCAGGTTGCTCAAGGCCTCATCCAACCTGGCACTGAACACCTCCAGGGAGGGGGCATCCACAGTCTCACCACTGTCAGGTCAGGCTGTTTGAGGCTCTGAGAAACCCACTCTAGATGAAGATGTCCCTTTTGACAGCAGGGGGGTTGGACTGGCTGAGCTGTAAAGGCCCTTTCCAACCCAAACCAGTCTGTGATTCGATGACATGTAGAAAGAGATTTCTGCAAGAAATTTTCTTACCGAGACAGTGTCTGTTCTCATTCAGAGCTGTAAAAGAATAAAAGTGGAATGAAAATTCAAGAAAATAGCGATTAAGAGGTGAGAACTGAAGGCAATGTTTCTGTCATAGAGTCATTAAGGTTGGAAAAGACCTCTAAGATCAAGTCCAACCATTGATGTTATACCACCATGGCCAGTAACTCATGTCCCAAAATTACTCACATAATTCTTTCCTTTAAAATTTGTGACATGAAAATTTGCCAGCTTCAGTTCTTAACAGTGTAAGTGTGCTCTTGCAGCCAAGAGGACCTGTGGTCTCCTGAGGTGCATCAAGAGGAGTGTGACCAGTAGGCCAGGGGAAGTTTTCCTCCCCCTCTACTCAACTGTGGTGAGGCCACATCTGGAGTACAGGATTCAGTTCTGGGCTGCCTAGTTTAAGAGGGTCAGGAACCATCTGGAGACAGTCCAGTGAAGGCTATGAAGATGCTGAGGAGCCTGGAGCACCTTTCTGAGGAGAAAAGGCTGAGATACCTGGGGCTGTTGAGCCTGAAGAAGAACAACCCCAAAGGGGATACGATCAATGCTCAGCAAGAGCTGATGGGGGCAAGAGAGTGGTGCCCAGTGACAGGAAAAGGAGCAATGGGCACAAGCTGGAACCCAGGAGGTTTCACAGAATCACAGAAACATTCACGTTGGAAAAGACCTTCAGGATCACCAAGTCCAGCCAATAACCCTACTCAACAAAGTTCATCCCTAAACCGTATCCCCAAGCACCACATCCAAACGACCCTTAAACACATCCAGGCTTGGTGACTCAACCACCTCCCTAGGCAGCACATCCCAATGCCTGACTACTCTTACCATGAAAAAATTTTTCCTACTATCCAATCTAAACCTACCCAGTTGTAGCTTGAGACCATTCCCTCTTGTTCTATCACTAATTACCTGGGAAAGCAGACCAGTCCCAACCCCTCCACAACGTCCTTTCAGGTAGTTGTAGAGAGCAATGAGGTCTCCCCTCAGCCTCCTCTTTTTCCAACTAAACAGCCCCAGCTCCTTCTGTCATTCTTCAAAAGACTTGTTTTCCACGCCCTTCACCAGCTTCATTGCCCTCCTCTGCACTTGCTCCAGCACCTCCACATGTCTCCTGTATTGAGGTGCCCAAAACGGGACACAACACTTGAGGTGTGGCCTCACCAGAGCTGAGTACAAGAAGACAATTACCTCCCTACTCCTCTGGACACAGAATTTTTAATACAAGCCAGGATGCTATTGGCTTTCTTGACCACCTGGGCACGCTGCTGGCTCATATTCAGTTGTCCATCGATTAGAACCCCCAGGTCCCATTCTGCCAGCATCTTTCCAGCCACACGTCCCCAGGCCTGTAATATTGATTAGGGTTGTCGTGACGCAAGTGCAAGACCTGGCATTTGGCCTTGTTGAAGCTCATCCTCTTAATGTTGGCCATTGATCCAATCTATCCAAGTCCCTCTGTAGATCCTCCCTACCCTTGTGCAGACCAACACTTTCCACCTAACTTGGTGTCATCTGCAAACTTGCTGATGGCACACTCTGTGTCTTCATCAAGGTCGTCAATAAAGATGTTAAACAGAAGTGGTCACAACACTGAGACCTGAGGAACACCACTTGTGACTGGCTGCCAGCTGGATTTAACTCCATTGATCACCACTCTTTGGGCCCCTTCACCCATGCAGTGCTGTATTCAGCAGTGTGTGCGCTCATCCAAGCCGTGAGCAGCCAGTTTGTCCACAAGAATTCTGTGGGAAACAGTGGCCATTGGGACCTCCCTAGTTATCCAGGACTTCAGGTAAATAATGGAAAGTGGCTTGGGGAGCACATCTGCCAACTCCCTCAGCACCCTTGGGTGTAGCCCATCCAGCCCTGTAGACTTGTGTGCATCTAAATGGCATAGGAGATGACTGACCACTTCCTCATTTATTGCGATGACCTCATTCTGATTCCCCTCCTTGACTCCTAGTTCATGAAGCTGGGTGTCCAGGGAACTGCTGGATTCAGTGCTAAAGACTGAGGCAAAGTAGGCATTGAATGCCACAGTCTTCTCCTCATCCTTAGTCACTGTGTTTCCCTCTGCATCCAACAAAGGATGGAGATTTTCCCCCAGTCCTCCTTTTGTTGTTAATGAATATATAGAAACATTTTTTATTATCCTTAATGGTTGTAGCTAGGTTGAGCTCTAGCTGTGCTTTGGGTCTCCTAATTTTCTCCCTGCATAGCTTTACTACATCTTTATAGTCCTGATGAGAAACCTGTCCCCTCTTCCAAAGGCCATAGATTCTCCCTTTGTTCTTCAGGTCCAGCCAAAGGTCCCTATTCAGTCATGCTGGATGTCTTCCCCACCGACTCGGTTTTTGGCACATAGGCACAGCCTGCTCCTGAGCCTTGAAGACTTCCCTCTTGAAATATGTCCAGCCTTCCTGGACTCCTATATCCTTCAGGGTGGCTTCCCAAAAGACTTTGAGTCTCCTGAACAGGCCAAAGTTTGCCCTACAGAAATCAAGGTGGCAGTTTTACTAACCTCTCTCCTTGTTTCCCCCAGGATAGAGAACTCAATCATCTCGTGATTGCTGAGCCCTAGATGCTGAGCTTCCCCCACAAGTTATTCCCTGTTCACAAGAAGGGAGGGAACCTCCCCTGGTTGGCTCCCTCACCAGTTGTGTCAGGAAGTTATCCTCCACACACTCCAGGAACCTCCAGGACTGTTGTCTTCCTGTTGTATTGTATTCCCAGCAGATATCTGGGAAGTTGAAGTCCCCCACGAGAACAAAGGGAAGTGATTGTGAAACCTCTCTCAACTGCTTATGAAAAATTTCATCTACCTCTTCATCCTGGTTGGATGATCTATAACAGATTCCCACCACGATATCAGTCTTGCTGGTGTTACTCCTGATGCTCACCCATAGGTCTCAACCCTATCATCACCTTCATTAATTTGCATAGTTTCATATGTTTCCCTAACAGAGAGGGCCACTCCACCACCTCTTTTTCCTTGCCTATCCCTTCTGAAAAGTTGGTACCCATTGATTGCAGCATTCCAGTTGTGGGAGTCATCCCACCAGGTTGCTGTGATGGCTGTTAGATCATAGTTTCTCTGTAGCACAATGGCCTCCAGCTTCTCCTCTTTACTGCCTATATTAAATGCATTGATGTATAAACATTTCAGGGAAGGAGTTTAGTACACCCCTTGAGGTGGGATAGGCCTTCTGGTTATCTAAGATGTTAACACACTGCTCCACAAGCATTGGGCTACTACACCAAGATTTCTTAGTAGAAAGGCCAGCTACGTCTCTGTCCCCCTTTAAAACTAGTTTAAAGCCTTGTCAATGAGCCCAGCCCTGTGAGGATTCTTGTCCCCTTATGGGACAGATGAACTCCATGTGTTGCCAGCAGACCTGGTGCCAAGAAAACTTCCATATGGTCAAAAACTCCCAAGTTCTGTTGGTGGCACCAACCTCTAAGCCATGTGTTCATCACATGGATTTTTCTCTTTCTTTCAATATTACTTCCTGTCACTAGAGGATCAAGGAGAATACCACTTGTGCTCCTGAGCCCTCAAGTAAGCTCTCCAAAGACCTGAAGTCTTTTTAAGTGCTTTTGTGCTCCTATGCATTGCCTTATCACTCCTAATCTGCATAACCAGCAGTGGGTAATAGTCTGATGGCTTCACCAGATCAGGGAGTCTCTTAGAAATGTCCTTAACCCATGTCCCAGGCAGGCAGCAGACCTCTTTGTGGGATGGATCTGGCCTGCAAATCAGGCCCTCAGTTTCCCTGAGAAGGGAACCCCCTACTGCTACCACCCTTCTTTTTTTCTTGTTTGCACTAGTCCTAAGTTGTGGGACTGGCTGACAAGTCCTGGGTAGCTGCATGCATGGACATTCATCTCCACCCTTGTTTGTCTGACCTTCTGTTTCATGAGCCCCATACCTGTTGTGTGTGGGCAACTGGGAAGAGTGGGGGGATTGGGAGGTGACTCACCTGCCTCTCCTGCCTTGCTGGAAAGGCACCTGCCTCCATTCCTCCCCATCCCTTAGTTTTCTTCCTATTTCCAGGTGACAAGGCATGGGATCCCCTGCTTCTTGTGCCACCCACACCTGCTGGCCCTCCCCCAGGGATGGCAGAGTCTGACTCCCCAAGTCTATCTCTTCTCCATGTCCTCTTATAGTCCTTAGCCTTGCAACTTCTTCCTTGAGCTCCGTCACCAAGGTGAGCAGATCTTTCACCTGCTCACATCTAATACATGTGTTGTCTCTGTAACCCTCCGTTGCAAGTGCCAGGCTCTGGCACCCACCACAGCCAGGGGCCTGGACACCTACATGTCTGCTCAGAACCTCTGCCTGGGTACCCACAGTTCTACTAACAACAGCTCTCAACCTGGTTATAATCTGGTTTCATTTGAACTTAAGAAGAAACTTCTTTAATATGAGGGGGCTAGAGCACTGGAGCTGCATGCCCAGAGAGGTTGTGGAGTTTCCTTTTCTGAGGACTTTCAGAACACACATGGACATTGTGATCCTGGGCAACCTAATTAAGGTGAACCTTCATGAGCAGTAGATTGGATTCCAGAGGTCCTGTCTAACCACACCATTCTGTGATTCTGTAATAAAGTCACCCTAGAGCCAACACAGAAGGTCTGGCCCACTGCTGATTCCTGTTCCTGGTAAGAAGTGACCAGAAACTTGTGTCCTGCTGAATCTGAGCTTTTCTGCCTGTGGGTGTGGATAGAAATGGTCTAAAGCTTCTGGTAGGGAGCACTTTTTGTGCAAGAACCTCCCTTGAGAGGTTTTCCATCCCCCTAACCCTTATCTAGCTAAAAATTTGCCACATTCAGACAAATGCCTTTCTGACCCTCTCTAAGCTGTGTCCAGGCTCCTTGAAGCAGTAGGACCTTGTGCAAAGATGTGATAGAAAGACTCCTTAGTCATTTGAAAAACCATGTTGGAGTGTGGTTAAAGCTGCCATATGGATACAACTGACTAGAGCATAGAACTGGCCAGAAGATGTGTCCAGGGCCCAGTTTTTCCCTTTCACAACCCACTTCACAGAATCACAGAATGCTTTGACTTAGAAGGGACCTGAAAGATCATCCAGCTCCAACCCCCTTCTATGGGCAAGGACACGTCCTACTAGACCAGGCTGATCATTTGTGACTTTGAACACCTCCACGCATCCACAACCTCCCTGGGTCTTGCCACCCTCATGGAGAAAAATTCCTTCCTAATGTCTGATCTCAGTGCAGCTTTTTCCAGTTTGAAGCCATTACTGATCTCAATCCATTTTTTTCCAATCTGAAGCCATTACCTCTCATTCTGTCTCTCCATGTCTTTAGCGAAAGCCTCTATCTTGTAGCCTTCAGGTACTGGAAGGCTGCTATAAGGTCTCCCTGGAGCCTTCTCTACTGCTGTCTGAACAGCCACAACTTTGTCAGCCTGTCCCCATAGAAGGTTCTCCAGCTCTCTGATCATCTTTGTGGCCTCCTCTGGACCCACTCCAGCACTTCCAGATCTAGAGCCAAACACAATATTCCAGGTGAGGTCTTATGAGATCAGAGCAGAGGGGCAGAATCCCCTCCCTTGATCTTCTGGCCACACTTCTTTTGATGCAGCCCAGTACATAACAGGCTTTTTGGGCTGCCAGTGAGCATTGCTGGCTCATGTTGAGCTTCTCATCAACCAGCACTCTCTATTCCTTCTCCTCAATACTGGTCTCCATCCTTTCTCCACCCAGGCTGTATTTGTACTTGGGATTGCACTGACCTAGGTGCAGGACCTTGCACTTGGCCTTGTTGAGCTTGATGAGGTTGGCTTGGGCCCACCTCTCAAGGCTGCCCATGACCCTCCGGATGGTTCTCTTTCCTCCAAGGTGTCAACCACACCACACAGCTTGGTGTCACCTGCAAATCTGCTTAGGATGCCTCAGTCCCACTGCCCATGTCACCAGCAAAGATGTTAAGCAAACACTGTTACCAGCCCCTGAGGAGCACCACTCTTCACTGATCTCCAAGTAGACATTGAGCTATTGACCCTCACTCTTTGAGTGCAATCATTGAACCAATTCCTTATTCACTGAGTGGTCTACCCATGAAATCAACGTCTTTCCAGTTTAGGGACCAGGATGTCATGGGGAACAGTGTGAAACACTTTGCCCTAGTCCAGGTAGATGACATCTCTTGGTCTCCTCCATCAACACTATTGCCCCATCATAGAAGGCCAAGTGTATTTCCATACCTACTTGTAAGAGTCGATTAACACAGTCTTAATTGTAGAATATATTTACCTCCTTCACTTGTTCCCTTCAGTGACACTAAATTGATCAACAAACAAAACAGAAAAGGGAAAAAAAAGAACCATGTTAGTGATTGGTCAGTTAATCACAGAATGACAGAATGGTAGGGGTTAGAATGGACCTCTGGAGATCATTGAGTCTAACCTCCCTGCCAAGATAGGGTCACCTAAAGAAGCTCACACATGGACATGTTCAGGTGGGGTTTGAATATCTCCAGAGATGGAGACCCCATCACCTCTCTGGGCAGCCTGCTCCAGTGCTCCATCAGTCTTAAGTTAAAGAAATTCCTCCTCATGTTTAGGTGGAACATCCCTTTGTGGTTTAAGCTTTCCTAAAGTCCAAAAGCCCAGATGGAGCAGATTTAGATTTGCCTCTTCTTTCCCTTTTTCCTGGTCAGGTAAAAGCAAATTAGGCAGGAGAAAAGAGAGGTAAAATCATGAAAGAAACAGTCTAGAATCGATTTGGAAGTAAAAAGGTAAGTTTAACAAAACATGTAAGTCATTTGAGTAAAAGGGAAGTTACAAAGGTTAAAAAAAAGGGGTAAAAAAAATACACAAAACCAGGCCCAGCTGGCATAGGATTCTCTTGATGTAAATGTGGATTCTCTTTAGATGCAGTCCTTAGGAATTTGGATGCAGCATTGAGCAGGCCTTACCACAGTGTTACAGCAACAGCAGGAGCAGCAAAGGGCCTGTTGGGCAGGTGTTCAATTTTGTGCCTCAGGTCCCTCAGCCTTTCTTCATAAGAGTGATGGAAAGACTGAGGGAATTGGGGCTTTTAAGTCTGGAGAAGAGCAGCCTGAGGGGAGATCTTCTCACTGCTGAGCAATGCTTCAAGGATGGGTGGCAGGAGGATGGGGCCAGGCTTTCGTCAGTGGTGCCCAGTGACAGGACAAAGGGTAACCAGCACAAACTTGAACATATGAAGTTCCACCTAAACATGAGGAGGAACTTCTTTAAGGGTAGTAGAGCACTAGAACAGGATACCCAGAGAGGTGGTTGAGTCTCCATCTTTGGAGACATTCAAACCCACCTGGACATGTTCCTGTGTGATCTTCTATGGTGACCCTACCTTGGCAGGGATGTTGGATTCAATAATCTCCAGAGGCCCTTTCCAAACCCTACCATTCTGTTATTCTGTTTTCTCTTTTGGGGATGTGAATAATTCCAAACAGAACAGGAAATTTGTTTTCTTACCTAGTGAGGTCTTCAAATATTCTTTTTCTGGAAGTAATGACAGTTAGAAAGTTGAATGGTAATATTCTCTTGAACACTTTTATTTCCCTTTTCTTCAGTAATACCTTAACATAGGACCCCCCATGACCAACCTCACCTGCTTGGTGAGTTAAAGAAAGTGGAATTACAAAGAGTTATAAAGTTAGATAAACAGATAAATTAAGCCATGAATTTGGAGGAGACTGTAACCTTCTAGAAAGATGACATGACCTTCATCTGACCACTTTTAGGTGTCTATAAGATTAATGTCTCTTACCTCATGTAGTTCACAGAATCACAGTATAGTTTGGTTGGAAGGGACCTTAGAGATCATCTAGTTCCAGCCTCCTGCCTTGGGCAAAGACACCTTAGACTAGACCAAGTTCCTGAAAAGCCTCATGCAACCTGGGGCCTTTGAACACCTCCAGACTTGGAGCCTCCATAGTGTTTCAGGGCAACCTGTTCCAGTGCCTCACCACCCTTATGGGACAGAATTTCTTCCTCATCTCTAATCTAAATTCAGTTCCTTCCAGTTTGAAGCCATCATCCCTCATCCTGTGACTCCATGCCTTTGTACAAAGTCCCTCTCCAGCTCTTCTGAAAATACTAGAAGGCTTCTCTGAGGTCTCGCTGGAGCCTTCTCCATTCATTGCAGACAAAATAAGTTGTCCATCCTTTTATAGGTGCCCTACTTGTTCAGACTTCTCACTTTGATTTTTGAAACTGCATCTCTACCAGACCTAAGAAGATGCTGAAAGAGAACCCAGTTTCTACTCAAGAAGAATTTTTAGCACAGAACCCTGGTATCCAGGATTAGAAGTGTCTGAGGATCAGCAAGGCAGTGGAGAGCTGCTATAGAAGGGAATAGATTTAAGGTTTCTAGGTATGTACTTTCAGCTGCTCATGACCTCTGTATAGCCCCAACCCAAGATCACGAATGTGGTCACCTGAGAGCTTGCTTGCTTTGTAGAGTAAAAGTTTTACCTGTTAGACTACTGAACTATAGATAAAAAATGAGACAGGTGGAACATTGAAGAATAACCATTGTCTGTGGCCATTGAGCTCTCACTCAACTTAAAGAGTATGCAGGTCAAGAAAGAAAGAAGTTGTTTCGAAACCTGACAAGAAGGAAGAACAAATGAGAACAGACTGAATTTTTATGAAATTCTGTCAAAAGTTCTAAGAATTCCGAAGATTATGTATGCTCTGATAGAATCATATATAGAGAGATAGTTGTACTCTGATTCTTGGTCACTTTCTGAGGAGGTGACCCAACGCTGCTGTTCCTGCTAACTCCTCACAATAAAGTGCTGTTCAGATTAACCCATCAGAGTTCGAGTCTCGTTTCAGGGTACAGCGGGAAGCTGCCTCTTTCATTTTCTGCTTCAGTTGGCACCCCAGATGGGACTCTGCAGCACATTGAAGGAGAAAAGATATTGAATTCATGGGACCTGGCCAGGGATAGGTGAGTTCGAGTGTCCTTATCCTCCCGTATATAATTTAAAAAAAAAAGAGTTCCAGTCTCTTATTGCAATCTCTGTTTTATAATGGGGGCTGGATCCTCCGTACCCAAAGGAACCCCTTTGGCAGAAATGATAAGTAATTGGGGAAAGTTATCAGGAACTGCAGGGTTGTATCCAAAGAGATTGATTTCCCTTTGTCAAGATGATTGGCCCTTTATAAGTCAAGTTGCTGGAGCACCTGTTGCTGACTGGTGGCCCCCAGAAGGCTCTTTTGATGACAATAAATTGCAATCCCTGCGGAAGATCTTAGAAGATCGCCAGCTGCAGCAAAGGGATTATTTGTATTTATGGTTTGATTGGGCTGATATTAGTTGCAGAGAGGAATGAACAGGCAACAGCTACTTGCGTATCTTGACAATGAAAATGGGAAATCTAACAATATTGGTCAAACAAAACAGTCTGAGACAGCTAATTCAGACAAAAAAGTAACTGGCATTTTCCCTATGACTGTCTCATATGTACCTAACCCCCGAGCAAGTCGACAAAATGCAAGGAACCAGCCCACTTTAATCAGGATTACTAAACATCACCCCTGGAAGCCTGGAGATTTACTTTTATGGCATGACAAGATGCCACATTTAAGGGATGATGCTGACTGATGTGCTAAAATCATACGCACAATAGCAAGAGACTATTCCCCCAACTGGAATGATATGCAGACTTTGTTGTCAGAATTATTTACTTATGAGGACAGGCAGAAGATCTTATCTAAAGATCGTGAGCTGGCTGCCAATACTCCAGGCTGGGAACCATGGCCCGAACACGACCCTAATTGGAATTTACATGAGGAAGAACAGAAGGCGACCTACACGGTTGCCATAGATCGGTTAATAGAGGCAATTCAACAGTGTGAGGAAAAGGTAACAAACTGGTCCAGGGTAACTGAGTGCCAACAAAGCCCTACGGAGCATCCAGGCGATATCTGGCAGCGATTAAGGAAAGCCCTTATACAATATGGGGGAATGACTGAGGACAATTTCCAAGAAGCTCTAGCGGTCAGTATATTTGTTAATCAATCTGCCCCTGATGTACGAAATCATTTCCAATGACATATGCCAGACTGAGAATCTGCAGAAAATTTTGTCAGTAGCCAATTTTGTCTATAATGGAAGGAATGAGGAACAGCAAAAGAAGTTAGAGAAGGAGAAAGAATTAGAAAAGCAAAAGCAAGAACAAGAGCGAGACGCAGAAAGAAAGCGTAACCGTCACGAAAGGCAGGAAGAGATGAATTTACTTGCAGTAGCTGTAGTGCAAGGGGTCAGTGGCAATAGGGGGCGTGGAATATTTAGAGGAAATAGAGGATTTAGATCAGGATTTCTCCGAGGAAGAGGAGTATTGGGGAGAGGATTTAACTCTCATCTGACACAAACACCAGCTAAAGATTTGCAATTGACTTGCTTTTGGTGTGGAAATGTAGGACACATGCAGCGAGAGTGTCCTTTGACACCGCAATATCAAGCCGGAACCGCTGCGCGTACTTCTGCAGACATACCTACCCTGCAAACCTATTGGTGTAATTCTCAGTAAGTCAGTAAGCATTCAAGATGGCCTTAGAGATTTCTTCTACTGGTCATGTTTTGGCAAATGTAAATGGAAGATCTGTTTCATTTTTGGTAGATACTGGGGCAATGCTTTCGCTTCTTAATTTTGATATACCACAAAAGTCACATGATGTAGTTATGATTAAGGGGGTAACTGGTTTAGCTGCACAGCAAACTTTGTCAGAACCGCTTCCTGTTACATTGGGTGATAAGCTAACATGGGGAAGGTTTATCATTGCCCCTGGGGCCCCTACTTCCTTGTTGGCCGAGATTTACTATATGAATTTGGAACTCCATTATCTTACCATAAGAATAAGGTCAGATTGATTTTTGTGGGGAGTGTCATCATGCTGGATAAAACAGGGAAAAAGGAAGTTGAAGTACCCTGGGAACTCCGGAACGTTCCATCAGGACACTGGAGCACTACTACCAAGGATATTGGGTTATTGAAATCAGCATTACCTGTAATAATTAAGACAAAAGGAGGGCCACCCCCCTCTATTAAACAATATCCAATACCCCCTGATGCCATACCCAGTTTGCAAAAACAAATTCAGTCTTTTTTGGATGAGGGTATTCTGCATCCGGTACTGAGTCCCTTTAATACACCAATCCTCCCAGTAAGTAAGAACCGATTAGATGAGGATGGAGATCCTGAGTATTGGTTTGTTCAGGATTTAAGAGCTATCAATGAATATGTTGAATCTCCCCACCCCGTTGTACCTGATCCAGGTTTAATTTTAACTGAAATACCTGTATGGGCACGGTGGTATACTGTTTTGGATTTAACTGGAGCCTTCTTCAGTATTCCACTTGCAGAAGAAAGCCAACCTTTGTTTGCCTTTACTTGGGAGGGATGCCAACTAACCTGGACACGGCTGCCCCAGGGATTTGCTGGGTCACCTACTTTGTTTTCGCAAATACTAAAGTATGATTTACAGGATGTGGAATTACCAAAGAAATCTGCTTTGATACAGTATGTGGATGATTTATTGATTGCAAGCAGGACTCGAGAAGATTGTGTAGCTGATACTGAATATCTATGTTTAAAATTATTTCAAAAGGGACATCCAGTTTCTCTTGCAAAATTGCAGTTTTGTACACCTGAGGTGTATTTAGGATTTGTTTTGGCAGGAGGAGTACGGAAGTTAGACCCAGACTGAATACAGACAATAATTCAGATAAATCCCCCTGTTACAAAGAAACAAATGCGGGCATTTTTAGGGCAGGCAGGATTTTGTAGACCTTGGATTCTTGGATACAGTGAACTGGCCAAACCCCTAATTGAGACCACAAAAGATAAGGCCCCAGAGCCCATTCCTTGGACCCCTGAATTAGATTCAGCCTTTAATTCTCTTAAAAAGGCTTTAGTGGAAGCGCCTGCATTGGGATTACCTGATTATCAAAAACCATTTATTTTATATGCCACTGAGAAAGAAGGGATAGCAAAAGGGGTTCTGGTACAACCACATGGCCCTTATGAGAGACCGGTTGGATATTATTCAGTCACATTAGATGTGGTTATAAGAGGAGCTCTACACTGCTTCAGAGCTGTGGCAGCAGCGGCAGATTTAGCTGAAAAAGTAGGACCTCTTGTTTTGGGTCATAAATTGGTAGTTGCTGTACCTCATGAAGCAGAGCTCTTGTTGACCCGATATGCCACCAAGTCTCTGTCACCACAGCAGATACATCGTTACGAAGCCATCCTGTTATTGACTGATAACATCTCACTTAAAAGGTCAAAGCCTCTGAACCCATCTACGCTCCTTCCAGAAGTTCAATATTCAGTAGATTCTCATGATTGTGCATAGTTTGCTTTTTCAAAGATGCGTGAAGATCTACGAGATGTACCCCTGGTGGAACCTGACCTTAACCTCTTCACAGACGGATCAAGCTATTATTTACATGGTAAATGCTTTACTGGGTTTGCTGTCTCTACTGAGACTCTTGTGCTTGTGGCTGAACCACTTACTCCAACATTAGGGGCACAAGCTGCTGAACTGATTGCTTTAACTTGAGCTGCCCTACTGGCTAAAGGTTTGCCGGTTAATATTTACACTGATTCTAAATATGCTTTTGGAATTTGTCATTCTGTTGGGTCTTTGTGGAAGGAACAGGGATTTCTGACCTCTTCTGGTCACACTGTTGCACATGGACAACTCATACATGATTTATTATTGCCAATCCATGAACCAAAAGCACTTGCAGTAATATATATACCCGCTCATAGTAAACGAACTGATCGGTTTGCAAAGGGGAATGCCTTGGCGGACTCAGCGGCCAGAGCAGCCACGAATCAAAATGTTTCTCTTACTCAAACTTTGGTTGCTACTTTGCTTCCTGTTCCCTTTGGCGCTTCCCTATATGATGATCTCCCAGCAGAAGAGAAAGCGAAGTGGGAGAAGTGGGAAGCGACGCAAGAGGATGGCATATGGAAGCTAGGAGGCAAACCCCTACTCCCGCAAAGGTATGTTCTACCCCTCATTTGATGGGTGCATGAACGAACACATGGAGGACCAGAGGCATCTAAGGTACAACAGCTATGGGCTGCTCCTGGGGTATATAGTGCAGCTAAACGCCTTACTGACTCTTGTGTACTTTGTAAAAAAATATGAGACTACTAAGCCAGCTGTAGTACCCGGAAAGAGACCCCCTGCCTATTTCCCTTTTCAAAGATTGCAGATTGATTTTGCAGAATTACCCTCCGTGATAAGTATAAGTACCTGTTAGTGATTGTGGACCAACTCTCATACTGGGTGGAAGCATTTCCAGCGAGGAAAACTGATTCCAAGACTGTGGTGAAAGCTTTGTTACGAGACATAATCCCGAGGTACGGCATTCCAGAAGTAATTGATTCAGACAGGGGCCCGCACTTTACTGCCACAATTCTAACGCAGGTGTATGTCACTTTGGGTATAAAAGCAGACTTTCATACACCCTATCACCCTCAGTGGAGAGCTGCCTACTTAATTTTGGTAAAATGCTGGCATAACTTTTAATAACATTAAAACTCTGCCTAGTTTGTAGCAGAGCCCCAAGTCCTTATAGTTTGCTAGTTTATTCTTATAGTTATTATTCTCTAAATGAAAGCAGATCTTGGATTGCCATTGAAATAAAATTTAATTCTTAATGTGGTACTTAGAAAGTTTTGAGGAAGAAGAAGTTCAGATTCGGGACTAGACAAAAAAAATGAGGCCATCAACACTGCATGTTGGTTTTTAGATGCCTATTGTAAATCCCTTTCTAGATCCCATTGACTATAAAGTCAATGCAGAAAGTCCTTCCCCACCTCAAAGAATGAGGTTGGAGGGAACTTCTGGAGATCACATAGTCCTCCCAAACCTGCTTCCCATTAAGAACTGTTTCAAACAGTTTGAATTTGATCTCTCTTTCTCTCAATGTTCCTGTTTCTCCTAGCTGACTACAAAGACAAGACCCTCAGAAAGACCCTGAGGTCTCTATTATTTTAGAAACTTCAATAGATAGAATCTCACTGGTAAGGTGAAAGCCCTAATGAGGTAACTGAGCTCCTCCAGACCATGTCTGGTTTGTTGTTCTCATCATTTGACAGGAAATAGGAGCTGATGACACAGAGAGCTTGCAGAAAGTTCAGCAGGAATTATGATTTCTTTCTTCAGGGTAGACTTGTCTGGATGAGAGGCTCAATCTCAAAGCCATAGGGTGGGATTTAGAAGTAAACAGGTTGATGCTTGTTGAAGGACTGGTCACAAGTGGTGTTCCCCAGTGGTCAGTGCTGGGGTCAGTTCTTTTTCAAATCTGGATCAATGACCTGGATGAGGGAGTTGAGGCTCCCTCACTGAGTCTGCAGATGATGTCAAGTTAAAGGGATGTGTTGATCGGCTGGAGGGTAGGAAGAGTCTGCAGAGGGATCTGGCCAGGCTGGATTGATGGGCCATGGCTACTGTTATGAGGATCACCAAAGCCAAAGGCCAGGTCCTGCACTTGGTAACAACAACCCCATGAATGTTCCAGGCTTGGGGCACAGTGGCTGGAAAGTGCCCACCAGTAAAGGACGTGGGAGTGCTGGTTGACAGCAGGTGAAGGTGAGCCAACAGTGCCCAGGTGGCCAAGAAGGCCACCAGCATCCTGGCCTGGATAAGCAATGGTGTGGCCAGCAGGACCACAGCAATGATTGTCTCCCTGTACTGGGCACTGGTGAGGCCACACCTTGAGTATCGGGTTCAGTTTTCGGTCCCTCACTCCAAGAAGGACATTGAGAAGATGGAGCAGGTCCAGAAAAGAACAAAGCTGGAGAAGGGACTAGATCATAAGTCTTCTAAGGAACAGCTGAGGGACCTGGAGTTGTTCAGCCTGGAGAAAAGGAGGCTGAGGGGAGAACTTCTGTCTCTCTACTGAAAGGAGGTTGGAGGTAGGTCTCCTCTCCCTAGTAACAGGTGATAGAGAAAGAGGAAATGGCCTCAAGTTGCACATGAAGAGGATTAGGCTGGCAATTAGGATAAATTTCTTCCCCAAAAGGGTTGTCAAAGCCTGGCCTGGGCTGCCCAGAGCAGTGGTGGAGTCCCTATCCCTGGAGGGGTTTTAAAGACCTGTAGATGTGGTGCTGAGGGACTTGGTTTAGTAGTGACCTGGCAGTGCTGGGTTGGACTTGATCTTGAAGGTCTCTTCTAACCAAAACGATTCTGTGATTCTCTGGCTCTGTTTGATTTTAGTTTTCTTTAATAGTCTTGGGAATTATAAGGATGTTAGAACAGAGGAAGCAGAAGATCACAACATATGGATTGCTGTGATCCAGCCATGAGAAAATGGAGCAGAAACGTGGACAAAACAGTGGCATTTCAGAGCAGTCACAGCATGGGTATGTTCTACCTGAAGATACGGGTGCAATCATATAGACCATGGTGTGTCTGGCTCTTCACCACCTTGCATCATCAGGGGATTACCCAGAATGAATTACTCTACATCAGGCTATCAATGGAGGGGTCAACACTTCCTCACTGTAAAGGACAACGTGACCAATTTAGGGAGGTGGTGGGGGCCTCATCGCTGGAAATATTCAAGGTCAGGCTTGATGAGGTGCTGAGCAACCTGATCTAGTTGGGGATGTCGCTGGACCAGATGATCCTTGGGGTCTCTTCCAACCTGGAATTTGCTTGCTCCAGGGGGACTGGACTGGATGAGGCCTTGAGCAACCTATCTAGTGGGAGCTGACCCTGCCCATGGCAGGGGGGTTGGAACTAGATGATCTTTAAGGTCCTTTCCAACCCAAACCACTCTATGATTCTAGATGACCTGTAGAGGGCCCTTCCAACCTGATTCTATGATTCAGTTTTCCTCAGATCTTTGATGTGACTTTTGAACTTCACATCTGAGAATTCCAAATGCCCAAGAACAATTTCTTTGATGTTGTGTCTTCAAGATATCCTCACCATTTCCCAGGAGCACTTACCTGTTATCATGTGAGTCCTCAGTCTTACTGAAAAAGAAAATAAATTGCAATATTAAATATTCACTCTCTCAGATTAGTAACAGAAATGATCCCAGTGGAAGGACCTGGAAGTTGAACCCACCAAAAACTAAGTGGTTTTAACAGAGGGTTATTCTAGTTCTAGAAGATCTTAGCAGCTGAGGGAATTGGGGTTGTTCAGCGTGCAGAAAAGGAAGCAGAGGGGAGACCTCCATGACTCACTTAAAGGAGGTTAGAGTGAGCTGAGTGTTGGTCACTTCTCCTTAGTATCAAGTGTTAGAAGAAGAGGAAATGGCCTCAGGTTGTTCAGCCTGGAGAAGAGGAGGCTCTGAGGAGACCTAATAGCAGCCTTCCAGTACCTGAAGGGGGCTACAGGAAGGATGGAGAGAGACTGTTTGCAAAGGCCTGCAGTCACAGGTGAGGAGCAGTGACTTCAAACTAGAGCAGAGCAGATTTAGATTGGATGTTAGGAATGAGTTCTGTGCCATGAAGGTGGTGGATCACTGGAACAGGTTACCTGGGGAGGTGGTTGAGGTCCATCCCTGGAAATATTGAAGGTTTGGCTCAACAGGGGGCTGGGCAACCTGATCTGGTGGAGGATGCCCCTGCTGACTGCAGAGGGGATTGGACTGGATGACCTTTGGAGGTCCCTTCCAACCCAGACCATTCTATGATTCTATGATTCTATGATTCTATGATTCTATGATTCTATGATCTAGGGGAGGTTTAGGTTGGACATGAGAAGAAAATTCTTAATTGTAAAGGTTCTCAAAGACTGGAAGAGGCTTCCAAGGGAGGTGGTTAAATTCCCATCCCTGGAAGTGTTTCACAGCAGCAGAATTGTGGTGCTGAGAGAGACAGTTTAGCACCAGCCCTGGTAGAGTTTGAGAATGGTTGGACTTAATGATCTTGAAGGTCTTCTCCAACCAAAACAATTCTGTCATTCTTTGAGCCTATGAAATACCCAAATTAAAAAAAAAGAGTTCTGGAACAAGAAGCATTTACTGAAGAAGCCCCTCCTCAACCTCACACTTGGAGAAATGCTGGAGGCCAGGAGAAAAGTCACATACATGTAGGTGAACAGATTAAAATGTTTGTATTGGGTTCCTCATATGATGTTGACATTTCAGCTTGGATATTTATTGTTTTGGGTTCTGCCTCAAGGAACACTTGGGTGAGGTCAGCACATTGGTTGTGCTGTGTATTGGCGTCTACACAGCAGGAGAATGCCCCAGTTTGCCTGAGTGGACAACAAGATCTGCCTGTGAAGGAAAGAATCCAAGCACCCTGTCCAAGCAGCAGCTGCAGTAGTGAGGGCTGAGTGGTGGCCAAACACCTCCACTTCACCTTGGTGCTCTGAGAAACTGAAATACTTAAGCATGGATCATCCCTGCTCTATTGTCACATCTCCGAAACTGCTTCTGAGACTGCTGCTGGCTCAGAGACATGAACTTTCCTCCTAGCATATGTTCACGTGGGCTTAGAGCTGTCTTAGGCTGTATTCAGAGGAGTGTGGCCAGCAGGGCAAGAGAAGGGATTCTGCCCCTGGATTCTTCTTTGCTGAGACCCCACCTCTAATACTGCCTCCAGTTCTTGTGTCCCCAGTAAGAAGGACACAAAGCTGTTGGAGAGAGTCCAGAGGAGGCCACAAAGATGACCCAAGGGCTGGAGCAGCTCTGCTATGAGGACAGGCTGAGGGAGCTGGGAGTGTTCAGTTTGTAGCAAGGAATACTCCAGGAGGACCTTAGAGCTTCCCTCCAGTAGCTGAAGGGATCCTCCAGGAAGGCTGGAGAGGAGCTTTTCATGAAGGCATGTAGAGACAGGAAAAGGGGGAATGGTTTGAAGATGAGGCAGAGCAGGGTTAGACTGGAGCTGAGGAAGAAGTTCTTCAGTACAAGGTACGACTCTGAAACAGGCTGCTCAGGGGAAGCTGTGGATGCCTCCTGCCTGGAGGTGTTCAAGGCCAGGTTGGATGAGGGCTTGAGCAGTTGACGCTATTTGAGAAGTGTTCCTGCCCATGATGGGGAGGTTGGAGTAGCCATTCTATGAGTGACTGATTCTTCCCCACTCACCTGCTTTATGGGATTGGGAAATGTTGCCTGGAAAAACAAAAACAAAAACCAAAACCATTTTGAATTGTATATTTTACCAAGACAACTGTTGAGAACATCGTTTACTTAAAATATCAAACTTCCTCATTTGAAATGACAAACTTCTCAGAAATCCACTATACTAGAAGCTAAATCTATGTCCATCTTTGTGACCATACACAATGGCATCTCAGAACAGTGACTTCTCTGAGGAAGGTTCTCTGTGTTCACACACCTGCAGGCCCCACCCATACTCTATTCCTGACTACACATCTCTCACTTTTGACTTTCTACTCTTCATTGCCCAAGTTTCTTTCTGAAGCTGATGTAAAAATGTTAAAGGTTTCATTATTTTTTTACTTCAAAACCTCCATGTAATCAGTTGGTAAACATCACACCCATATCAGTGCTGATCAGTAGGGTAGGCAGCCAGGTGATGAGGCCAGACTCTCCACAGTGGTGCCCAATGACAGGACAAGAGGCAATGGACACAAACTGGAACACAGGAGGTTCCATCTGAACATGAGGAAGAATTTCCTACAGGTTTCTCAGGGAGGTTGTGGATTCCCCCTCCCCATAGGTGTTCAAGGTCAGGTTGAGCAAGGCCTTGAGTGACCTGGTCTAAAGGAAGGTCATGGTGGAGGGCTTGGAACTAGCTGATCTTTAAGGTCCCTTCCAACCCAAACCATTGTAGGGTTCTAGGATTCTTTGTGAGAGTGTTTGGGCATGGGACCAATCTGCCCATACAGGTTGTGGAGTCTGCTTCTCTGCAGAGATTCCAAACCTGGATATTGTGATCCTGGGCAACTTGCTGTTGACCTTGCTGTAGAAGGGATGTTGGACTATATGATCCCCAGAGGTCCCTTCCCACCCCTACTATGTGTGTAACTGGTGCAGGTTGACATACTTACAGATTAGTTTATAAACTGTGACCCCAAACACAGCTGTACTGAGAGAAAACATCCCAAGGAAGGCCATCATCCAGGGTGACTTGGAAGGAAAGAAGTCATCTGCAGAACACAAAGGAAGTTATTTTCACTGAATGTTGGTCAAACAGCTAGGCCAGGCTCCAGGAGACAAAGCATGTGTCTGGTGCCATCTTGTTTCCTGTGATGTATCCTTTAGAGTCTCTTCCTGCCACCCCTGAAAATTTCAGGTCTCCCCTGAAATTCAAAGCATCCATGAGGCCACCATCATCCTGGCCTGGATCAGCAATAGTGTGGCCAGCAGGACCAGGACAATAATTGTCACCCTGGATTCAGCACTGGTGAGGCCACACCTTGGGTACTAGGTTCAGTTTCAGGTCCCTCACTCCAAGAAGGACATCGAGAGACTAGAGCAGGTCCAGAGAAGGGAAACAAAGCTGGTGATGGGTCTAGAGAACAGGGCTGGTGAGGAGCAGCTAAAGGACCTGGGGTTGTTCAGCCTGGAGAAGAAGAGGTTGAGGGGAGACCTGACTCTCTCCAACTCCCTGCAAGGAGGTTGGAGTGAGGTGGGGGTTGGTCTCTCCCCCAAAGGAACAAGTCGTGGGACAAAAGGAAATGGCCTCAAGTTGAATCAGGGGAGGTTTAGGTTGGACATTAGGAACAATTTCTTCTCTAAAATGATTGTCAATCCCTGGACCAGGCTGCCCAGGGCAGTGCTGGAGTCCCCATCCCTGGACAGCTGTGTAGATGTGGTGCTGAAGGCCATGGTTTAGTGGTGATCTGGCAGTGCTGGGTTAAAGGTTGGCCTGGATGATCTCAAAGATCTCTTCCAACTAAAATGATTCTGTGATTCTATGGAAAAAAAAAAAGGACTAAAAATTTCCACTTTGGAAATAAAATTACCCAGGTTCCAGGCTAGGAAACTATCTGGAGGGTGGCACAGGTCAAAGTTCAGAGTAACCATGGTGGTGCTAGGAAGAGAGAAGGATAGGAGCAGTCATTGAGCTCCAGCCGTCTCAGGTCATCATGCTGGGTATCTTGGCAGCCTTGTAGAATCATAGAGTCTTTTTAGTTGGAAAAGACCTTTAAGATCATTGAGTCTCTAACTCTGCCGTGTCTGGAGCTAAATCATGTCCCTCAGCACTATTTCTCTGTGTCAAAAGCCTTTGTCCTCCCCCTTGGCACTTCTAATCCCTTCCCTCTCCAAACGGGCACACTGTTCTCAGGTGGCACCTGAGAGCTTTGCATTTCTAGCTAAGATATATCTTGGATGTCATAAGTAACCTGAGCCATAAAGATGGACATCTTATCATCTTATTCAACCAAACACAATGGAGAGATGATGAACCTCAACCTGCTAGCTGGTCCCATTAGTGATTGATTCTGGGGGTCACTCACCTGAAATGTGGACTCTGGATTCACACATGGTGTTGAGCAGGTTATTAACTATTCTGCAGGACACTTCCTTGTCAGATCCTGGTTGGAGATTCATGGAGCTTACCACATCAAAAACACCGGAAGAAGTCCTTAAGTTTTGGGTGATAACTTTGTCCTTCTCTATCGGTCCTTTGCTGTTCAACCAAACTACTTCAGGCTCTGGAAACCATCCCTGTGACTTGCAGGTGAGGCCAATGCCCCAACCCACAGGACCATCCAGGAAAACTGAAGCCTCGTCACCTTTAGCTAGAGAACAAGACACAAATTATCTCCAACAAACAGAGGACAAGATTTTCCCTCAGCAAACTGCACATGGTGGGAAAGTCATCCCTAGATCTATCTAGAAATACAAAATTAATCAGATTGCAAATTTTAGTTCTCATCAAAGTTGTCAACAGCTCTTCTTGAGTCACATGAACATGGGACATTTCTACAGGACTTCTCTTTTACAGTCTTGGTAGAGACAAGTCTCTATCAACTCATTGTTGGTATCTCCACAAACCACTGGAAATGAAATAAAGAAGCTTTGAAGGGGCTGGAAAATTGTTAATAAAGCAAAGCTGTACAACACCAGGACTAGGTAAAAATCGGAACAGTGGAAAGAAAATGAGATGATGTGAAGGGCAAGATCATGACATCATTCTGGTGCCCCCAGCACAAGAACCTGGAACTGTTGGAGTGGGGACCAGAGGCTATAAAAATGATCCAAGAGCTGGAGTACCTCCTCTATGGGGACAGGCTGGGAGAGTTGAGGCTGTTCAACCTGGAGAAGGGAAGGCTCCAAGGAGACCTTAGAGCATCCTTCCAGTACCTGAAGGAGGCTACAAGAGAGCTGGGAAAGGACTTTTGACAAGGGGTGGGAGTGACAGGATGAGGGACAATGGCTTTGAGCTGGAAGAGGGGAGATTGAGACTGGAGATGAGGAAGAAATTCTTGACAGTGAGGGTGGGGAGAAACTGGAACAGATTGTCCAGGGGTGTTGTGGATGCCCCTTCCCTGGAGGTGTTCAAGGCCAAGCTGGATGAGACCTTGAGCAACCTGGGCTGGTGGGAGGTGTTCCTGCCCATGGCAGGGGGTTGGAACTGGGTGATCTTTGAGATCCCTTCCAACACAACCCACTCCATGATTCTATGAAGAAGCAGCAAATGCTGCCAGTCCACTCACCTGCCACATCCAGGTCAACCACGACTTCATCATACCAGTTCTCAAAGAAGACACTGCAGGTGTATTTGCCTTTGTCTGAGAGCTGGACACTTTTCAGGTGCAGAGACACATTTCCCTTAATAAATTCAAACTGAAAAAATTGTGTCCTGCCCTGGTATGCCTTGTCCTCAACAACTGGGTTGTGTGGTCTCTTCCCATCATAGGTGGCCATATCAACTTTTATGGTGTTTCTAGTAAATATCCACTGAACTGAAAGTCTCTCAGGGATGATCTCCACCTTCAGCTGACAGGGCAGGATGGCTCCTTTGCCAATGACTCCAATGACAGGCCCCTCAGGAGGAATGATCTTATACTGGCCTGCCAGAAGATAGAGATGTAAATTGTATGTGTCATATAATCCCACACTTGTTTGGGTTGGAAAAGACCTTTAGAGTTCATTGACAGGAAAGCTGAGTAGGGACTTTTGACAAGGGTTTATAGTGACAGAATGAGGGGCAGTGACTTTGAGCTGGAAGAGGGGAGATTAAGACTGGAGATGAGGAAGAAATTCTTGACAGGGAGGGTGGGGAGACACTGAAACAGGTTGCCCAGGCAGGTTGTGGATGCTTCCTGAAGGTGTTCAAGGCCAGATTGGATGAAGCCTAGAGCAACTTTGGCTAGGGGAGGTGTCCCTACCCATGGCAGGGGGTTGGAACTGGATGATCTTGAAGTTCCTTTCCAACCCAAACCATTATAGGATTCCATGATTCTTCCCTGTGAAGATGCTGGGGCACAGGACCAGGTTGCCCAGAGAGTCTCCTTTGGAGAGATTCCAAACAGACCTGGACATTGTGATTCTGGTGATTCTGCTCTTGGGTGACCCTGCTTTAGAAAGGATGTTGTGACTGGATGATCACCAGAGGTCTCTTCCAAAAAACCACCACCAACCCACAGAAATTCACTTTGCTTTTTACTTCTACAACTTTGCACTATCTTAGAACATGAAATATCTTCATGAATCAAATTGGTTGGATCAGAACCCAGATTTACCTCTGACCAGATGAATTATCAGTAGGAAAATGATGATGTGGAGAGTTGGCATCAGCTGAAATCTGGTTCCCATCACCTTGCAGCTTTGTAAGACATCAATGAGCATCCAGAGCAGATCTTACCAGACACTGGAAATCTTTCCAAGCACGGAAGAAAAAAAAGGTAAAAATGGGAAGAGTGAATCAGGCTAGAGGAAATTAGGATTTAACTTTTAACTCAAGGCAGTCAATTAAGTTGTGATTCTAAGACTTAGATTTGGCCACCAGAGAAATGGAACACATTTGTGAGGGACTTAGAAGAACACCATAACAGATAGACCATTTAGTGAAAAAAGCACTGGCCCGATGGCCACACCCAAAGAGTGGCTGTCAATGGGTCCATGTCCAAGTGGAGGCCAGTGACAAGTGGAGTTCCTCAGGGATCAGTACTGGGACCAACCTTGTTTGACATCTTTGTTGGTGACATGGACAGTGGCATTGAGTGCACCCTCAGCAAGTTTGCTGACGACGCCAAGCTGTGTTGTGCAGCAGACACACTGCATGTTGTGATGGTTTTAAGACTGTCTTTTTAATTTTTCTTCACAAAGTTCAAGCAGAGAAAGTGAAAGAATGTAAATAAATCACTATTGGGTGCAAGAAAGCAAAATAATGATTATTCTAAACACTTCCATTGGAGAGATAGAAACGTTTAAGAACTACTACTCAAAACAAGGTTGGGGAGTTAGGTAGTTCTCAGCTTGCTGGGCTTCTGTCTCACTGCTTCTTCTTTTCTGGCTGAAAATAACACACTGACCTTGACTAACTTAGCTGTTAGCTAAGTCTAACAGCCTCTATGCTTCTTGACTCTTTGCTTTCTGCCAGGGAGGGGTCTGGGGGGATTCCTTCTGGCAGGGGGGAAGGCCCCTTGGGGGAAGCAAAGGGGGCTTGGTTGTGCTTTTCTGTTGATTCTAAGTATTTGTAAATGTTGTGAATAGTGTCTATTTGTACATATTCATTGCATTGCATCATAGATTGCAGATTTGCTTGTAAATACAGCTTTCATTTGCTTCCAGACTGAACTAGCCTGGTTATTGTATGTATGGGACAGGGATTTCAGCTCTCACACTTTACACATGGTTGCCAAGAATCCATGAGACAGTGTTCAGTAAAATTCCAGAATTGCAGATTTGTTGTTATTGGAAAAGCCCTGCAGCAGTCCGTGCCCTCACTGTGGCACACCCTGTAAGATCGTCGAGTCCAACCATCTACCTAAGATCACCCTGGGCATAAATCTGTGTCCTGAAGTGCCATATTTCTTGAACACCTCCAAGGATGGGGACTCCACCATCTCCCTGGGCAACCTGTTCCAATCCCTTACCACTCTTGCAGCAAAGACGTTTCCTAAATTCCAAACTAACCCTCCCCAGTACAATTTCAGGCCATTTCCTCTTCTTCTATCACCTGATACTAGGGAGAAGAGACCAGCCTCTACGTCACTCCAAACTCCTTGCAGGGAGTTGTAGAGATCAGAGGTCTTCCCTCAGCCTCCTCTTCTCCAGACTACACAACCCCAGCTCTCTCAGTGGCTTCTCACCAGTCTTGTTCTCCAGACCCTTTGCCAGCTTTGTCTTCCTTCACTGGATCTGCTCCAGCCCCTCAATGTCCTTCTTGGATCTTGCATGAGCATCTTTGCTTTCCTAACAGAGGAAAAGCAAGAAGCAGTGAAGAGTGGAAAAGGAAACTAAGGATTGTGCTGGTGGACAACAAGTTAACCATGAACCAGAAATAATGTGTCTTCTGGCTATGAAGGTCAATGGTGTCCTGGAGTGCATGAAGAAGTTCATTAAGAGTGTGATCAGCAGCTTGAGCGAGGTTCTCCTCACCCTCTGCTCTGCCCTGGTGAGGCCACATCTGGAGTATTATGTCCAGTTCTGGGCTCCCCAGTGAAAATGTGACAGAGAACTACTGGAGAGAGTCCAACAGAGGCTACAAACCTGCTGAGGGGCCTGGAGCATCTCTGTGAGGAGGAAAGGCTGAGAGCCCTGTGGCTGTTGAGCCTGGAGAACAGCAGCCCCAGAGGGAATCTGATCAATGCTCAGCAAGAGCTAAAGCATAGGGAGCAGCAGGATGGGACCAGATTCTTTTCATTGGTGCCTAGTGACAAGACAAGGGTTAAGAGGGACAAATTTGAACATCATATGTTTCATCTAATCATGAGGAGGAGCTTCTTTAAGGGTGTTGGAACCTTAGAGTAGGCCGCTCAGAGAGGTTGTGGAGTCTCCATCTCTGGAGACTTTCAAAATTCATCTAAATGTGTTCCTGTGTGACCTCTAACTGAACCTGTCTTGGCATGGGGATTGGACTTAATGATCTCAATGATCTCCAGAGGTCCCTTCCAACCTCTGCTACTCTGTGATTATGTGTCTGGATACAGCATCATACAGCCACTGAATGTTTTGTGTTGGTAAGGACCTTCAATGGTCTTTTAGTCCAATCCTCTGCAGTGAGCAGGGACATCTGCAACTAAAGAAGGTTGCTCAGAGCCCCAGCTAACCTGACCTGGGATGGGATATCTCCCACTTCTCTGAGCAACCTGGACCAGTGTTTCACCACCCTCAAGTAGATGAGGTAATAATAATAAAAAATACATATAGTGTCACACTGGTAAATATCTGCTAGAGAAACACACCCAAAGTCTCTATTTCTAACACAAAACCAGCAAATAGATTTGCTTTTCTAAGTGGAAAAATGTTTCTCCTTGCAGCGCTCAACCCAACCACATCCATCTCTACAGCTTCACCCAACTGCTTCTTCTGAGCAACACAAAAGATAGCAATGAACATTTCAGTGACTAATTTCTTGGCTAAAAGTTGCTATCAGGTAGTAACTGGTAGGAAATCCAACTCATAGTTCAGATTTTTGGATTACCCAAACAGCAAACTCTTTTATTTGTTAGATTAGGACAGTAAATGAAAAGAAAATTAAATTTAAAAGTTGAATTAAAAAATAAAATTAAAAAATAAATTTAAAAATTAAATGAAAGATTAAATTGAAAGTTAAATGAAAATAAGAATTTAAACATAAAAAATCATTAAAAATGAAAATTTTAAACTAAATTTGTAAATTAAAAATTAAATTAAGCTTCTAAATTATGAAATAAATTCAAAATTAAATAAAAAATATAATAAATAATAAATTTAAACATCACATTAAAAATTAAATTAATGAATTCAACTAAAAAATTTAAAGAAATGATCTTTAAAAACTTCAGTGAAACAACATCCACAGGGACAGTAAGGAATTCCCACTGCCCCAGGTAAGAATCTAAACTGGAATCATTCCCTGGAGGTTGTAAATAGCAAACCACCAACTCCACACTCATGTAACCCCCTCCCAACTCCTCCCCATGCACAATCCCATTCCAGCTAGACCACAATTCCTTACCTGAATTGATCATGGCCGCGAGGAGCCTTTGTCTTGTGTCATCGGAACATTTGGACTTTCTTTTTCTGTATCTCTAGGGACTTCACCACCTTCCTCCCTGAAGATCCAAGGGACTCGGGTTGAACTTCAGCTACGAGTAAATGATTCTCCTGAGTGCAACTTTCCAAACAATGCCTGCAGACAGCAGCAGCCTATCAGAGGAAACCTCCAAAGGGTTGATTTCCTCCTACACTCCTAGATCCAAAGTACAGCAAAACATGGGGGCAGGATCATAATTTCAGGTTGTCTTTTCCATGGGCAGTGCAACTCCTTTTCTAGCAAGGCTTTCAGATCATTAAATAATATTTATTTAGTTGTCTGTTTGATCATTTAATGTAATTTGTTTTGTTTAATTTCTATTTATTTTATTTTTATTCTATTTTATTATTTTTCATTATATTTGAATTAATTTAACTTTATTTTATATTTGTAGTTTTAATTTAATTTTAATTTATCTAAATTTATTTTTATTATTATAAGATATATAATACATATTATTATATATTTTTATTATTATTATATTTTTATTATTTAATTTAATTTTAATTTAATTTTAATTTTAATTTATTTTAATTTAATTTTACTTGTTTTATTTAAATTTTATTTAAATTTTATTTCATTTATTTTTATTTCATTTTAATTATATTTTCTATCATTTAATTAATTAAATTTAATTTAATTCCCCTTTACTCCACTCTACTGAGACCTCGCTTCGAATACTGCATCCAGCTCTGGTGTCCCCAGCACAAGAAGGACACAGAGATGTTGGAGTGAATCCAGACGAGGCCAAGGAGATGATCCAAGTCCTGGAGTAGCTCTGCTATGAGGCCAGGCTGAGGGAGCTGGGATGTGCAGCCTGGAGAACATGAGAGTCCAGGAGGACCTCAGAGCTGCCTTCCAGTACCTGAAGGGATTGTGAGAAACAAGCTCACTCCTAAAAGTTTGTTGAGGGACAAAGTCTGTTAAAGGAGATTTATTTACAGGGCTGGATACATACCTTCCTGCATGTACACCTTTCCTTCCCCCACTGGAGGGTTTTATAACATTACTCTTCCCATGCAAAAACCTGATTGGTTCCAAGAACAAAGAACCTCTGCCCCATGACAAGAGTTTCCACCACTGCATGTCTGGTAGTGGTCTCTTCAGGAGTCAGTGAATGCTTGAACTTCTGAACTCAACTGTCCCAGACACACTGACCAGTAGCTGACCCAGCGTGAAATGTCCTTGGCTTCCACCTTGGGGGCAGGATCCTCACATTCTTCCTGCTTGCTCTCCTATACCCTTAATTAACTGAAGCAAAATTGCTTCCCCTATCTTTATTTATCACAATCCACTCTTTTTCTTTATTCTTCTTCATTTTGTTGCAGCAGCACAAGCATCTTACTTCCAACTTCAGAGCCTCTGTGGCAGAGGCCTTGACAGCTTGATTACTATTTGACCTCCTAGGGGAATAGAATCACAGAATCAGTCAGGGTTGGAAGGGACCACAAGGATCATCTAGTTCCAACCCCTCTGCCATGGGCAGGGACACCTCACACTAGATCAGGCTGGTCAGAGCCTAAGACCAGCCTGGCCTTAAACACCTTCATGGATGGGGCCTCAACCACTTCCCTGGACAACCCATTCCAGGCTCTCACCACTCTCATGGACTCCTCACGTCCAGCCTGAATCTCCCCACTTCCAGCTTTAATAAGAGAGGATAAAACCAGTAACATAAATTCAGCAATTATTAACAGAACACCTTTCAAACCACTGAGATTCCACCATTTTCCATATCAAAGTTAAGATCGTTGTACGGTCGGAAGATATATTTACAGTAGGAATTATGCAGTCTCAGGGCAAATACAAACTATTCTATGCAAATTAGGAGGCAACAACTTGGAAAGAGAAGGTCCCTGAGAGAAGTTAGTGCTCAGTAACAGCGGGAAGGAGGCTGGATAAGAACTCCTAAACCCAAAGGACAGTCAATCAGTTACTCACAGCTGGTTTCACCCATGTAAGGGATGCTGCTGCTGCT